>NW_024466388.1:0-92068 GCF_017591425.1 Ochotona curzoniae | reverse complement strand
TGTAAGAGCTTAGAATAACCGCTTGATTTTGCTTCTGTATATTGCTTTCTGCTGAGCAGGAGTAGAGCCATGTTGGAATAAATATAGAAAAGTTATTTCGTGAAGCAAGTAAAAGTTTCAGTTTCCCAGACATGAGCAAGGCAGCTGCAGGAATAAAAGAGGTAAGATAGCAAGGCCAGTGCAGCAAGGCCAACACAAGAATATAGTGGATAAGGAAGGGAGGCACAACAGTCTGAGAAAATGCAGACTGTTATGCCAAGCCAAGGGAGCCCTGGCGCTGTCTAATCTTAAAGTAAAATGCTAGCTGTTATGCGAAGTTTGCGGTTTTGTCCTTTAAAAGGGTGCTTTAACCTGCTTGGGGCGCACAGAGTCCTGGATGCCTCCAGAGACTCTGTTGCCCATTCGCGAATGTTCAATAAAATCCTCATGCTTATTGCAGCCTCTGCGTTTGACTTGTTTTGCCAATGACGGTGTGACTCCCCTCCACGGGGTTGGACTCTCCCTGAGTCTAACATTTTGGTGCATTGGCCGGGAATGGAGCGACCATCTTCAGCAAACAACTCTCGCAGAGGGAGGTAAGACCGATCGGAAAGTGTTTTTTTTTTGTTTTTGTGTTGTTCTGTACTGTCCTTGTCCCCCCCCCCCCAGTCTTTGAACGGTACCGGTTTGATCTTGTACGCCGGGGGACGCTCCGGTGCCTTGCAGACGGGGTGAAGATCATGTCACCCTCGTCTGGCCTTGTACGCCGGGGGACGCTCCGGTGCCTTGGAGACGGGGTGAAGATCACTTCACCCTCGTCTGGCTTTGTACGGTCGACCTTCTTGTATTTTGTATCGGGCCCTTAGGAAATCTTGCATCGTGCGAATCCTGTTTGTGTCATTTGTTTTGTAATTATTGTGTGTGGTCTTTTGTCTTTAATTATGGAACAGACTGTGACGATTCCCCTTAGTTTGACTCTTGACCATTGGACTGAAGATAAGGACAGGACTCACGACCTCTCCCTCCGGTTAAGAAAAGATCTTGGCAGACTTTCTGCTCTGCAGAAGGGCCCCGTTTTCAACCTGGGCTGGCCGAAAGGAGGCTCTTATCATCCAAGCAGTTTAAAGGATTGTTTTTCCAACAGGTCCAAAAGGCCACCCTGATCAGCAGCCTTATCCTGGTTTGAAATCTGTCTCAGAATCCCCCCATGGATCCGTCCCTGGTTTTCCCCTTGCCCAGCACAGGTACCAGCTGCGGCTGCCCAGAGGTCAGCAGATTGACCCAAGAAGACTTTTATCGGATCCTCCTCCTGTTTCATTCTCTCTGAGGGACTGGCTGTGGGAGTAGACAGGCCGGGAACCCCAGGCCTCCCTGTGCCCTCCTCGCCTCTGCCCTCCCAGCCAGCCCCATGCAAATCCCCACAGGCAGGCTCCGGGGGCTCCTGCTCCCAGCACGCCTAGAGTCTACAGATAACTTTTGTAACAAGCCAGATGATATTCAATGTGCTGTGTAAAAACTCTTGTTCATAGTATTTATAGTATTAATGACCTCTTGTAAGTTTCCTGGGGGCCACCCAGTAAAAGATTTAGTTTGTTCTGAGAGGGTCTACAACTGGTGATGCCAAAAGTGTCTTGCCTGCAGCCCTTGGGTCCTGGCTGCTGGTTCCTGTGTGTTTAGACCAAGCTTAGTCTGCATTGCTTTGCTATAAACCTGTCCTGCAGTGTGAAGAGTGGCTGGAGTTTAGGGCTGTAGAGACAAAACCATCGGGGCATCCCAACCAGTTACCGTATATCTTGATATGGGAGGACCTCATGGTTAATCCCCCGCCGTGGGCTCAACCTTTTCTCATCGCACCCTGTCCTCCTCCTCCTCCTTCTCCAGAATTGCCGGAGCCTTCAGCTCCACCCCTACCCCAACCCTCTGCTCTTGTTTCCCTCTATCCGCTGGAAGCTACTCGTCCTCGACCTAAGCCTGTCCTGCCCGATGATAGTCAGACGGAACTATTAATGACCTCTGAACTTCCTCCACCTTATCCCCAGGAGCATCAACCTGAAGGAGAACCCCCAAGAGGAAGATCGGGGGAGATGGGAGAAAGAGAAGAAGGGCAATGGTCTTCACAGTTGTACCCCTTGAGAATTATAGGGGGGCAGGTCCAGTATTGGCCTTTCTCTGCCTCTGATTTGTATAATTGGAAAACTCATAACCCTCCTTTCTCCCAAGACCCCCAAGCATTAACAGGTCTCATCGAGTCCATCTTGTTGACGCACCAGCTGACTTGGGATGATTGTCAGCAGCTGTTACGGACTCTACTGACCACAGAAAAAGTCCAACGGGTGCTGATGGAGGCCAGAAAGAATGTCCTTCGGACAGCCCACCCAACTTCCAAACGAAATTGATGAAGTGTTCCCCCTTGTCCGACCTAATTGGGACTTCGACACTCCAAATGGTAGGGAGCGTCTCCGTCTTTATCGCCAGACTCTGTTGGCAGGTCTCAAGGGTGCCGGAAGGCGACCCACTAATTTGGATAAGATAAGAGCAGTTCTACAGGGAACTGGGGAGACTCCCGCAGGATTCTTAGAAAGACTAATGGAAGCATACCGGCAAGTAAAAATAGGTAGGGGGAAGTGATTATGGCTTTCATAGGACAGTCAGCGCCAGACATTCGAAACAAGTTACAAAGACTAGAAGGATTGCAGAATTATAGCTTGCGGGACTTAGTAAAAGAGGCAGATAAAATTTTCAATAAGAGAGAAAAGAGAGACTAAGAAAGATACAGGAAAAGAGAGAAGATAAGAGAGATAAGCGATGGAATAAAGAACTGAGCCGTATCTTGGCCACTGTAATTCATAACAAGCAAATAACATCCCAGGAAAGCTACGGTGGTGTCTATACCAGTCCCAAGGAACTCCCGGCAGGTACGTGAGTTTCTGGGAACGGCAGGATTCTGCCGGCTGTGGATACCTGGGTTTGCGGAGCTGGCCGCTCCCTTGTACATGTTAACGAAGGAAAAAAAAAAAAAAAAACTCCTTCATCTGGAGAAAAGAACAACAACGGACTTTTGATCGCATTAAAGAGGCCCTCCTAACGGCACCAGCCCTGGAACTGCCTGATGTCACAAAACCATTCACACTGTATGTGGATGAGGCCAAAGGAATTGCAAAAGGAGTATTGACGCAGCCCCTAGGCCCTTGGAGATGACAGGTTGCCTACCTTTCAAAAAAGCTAGATCCGGTGGCCTCAGGGTGGCCCTTGCCTGCGCATGATAGCAGCTATTGCGACCCTGCTCAGGGACGCAAACAAACTGACCCTGAGACAGAAAGTCACAATAATAACTCCACATGCTGTGGAGTTGGTTGTCCGCCAACCGCCAGACAGGTGGCTTTCAAACGCCCGCATGACTCACTACCAGGCTTTGCTCTTAGCTCCTGAACACATTACTTTTGGACCAGTTGCTACGCTCAATCCCGCTTCCCTATTGCCGGAGCCGGGAACGGCCAAGGATGCCCCCCATGACTGCTCCCAGATTCTGGCCGAAGTTCATGGGACTCGTGAAGATCTAACTGACCAGCCTCTACCAGACACGGAGGTAACCTGGTTCACAGATGGCAGCAGCTATGTCACCGAAGGAACTCGGCGGGCAGGAACAACAGTGGTGAGTAACAATGACTCCATAGTCTGGGCCAGTGCCCTAGAGCCAGGGACATCGGCCCAGCGAGCTGAACTAATAACGGCGGGAAAAATAGCAAACATCTATACTGACAGTAGATATGCTTTTGCTACGGCCCATGTGCATAGTGAGATTTATCGCAGAAGGGGCCTCTTAACTTCAAGAAGACGAGAAATAAAGAACAAGCAAGAGATAATAAACCTCTTGAGAACACTATCCCTTCCAAAGAGACTGAGCATTATTCATTGTCCGGGCCACCAAAAAAAAAAAAAAAAAGAACAGATCCAGTAACTAGAGGAAATAGACTGGCAGACCAGTCTGCAAAAACTGTTGCCACTGAGCCAATCTCAGCCCTACCCCTGAAAATAAACTCAAAAATGGGACCCGAAGAGACCAGGCAAAACACAGATGACATAGTCTGCAACTGGGGAGTTCCATTTAAATATACTGATAATAACAGAGCTCTCATTAAAAAACTCGAAGGGGAGTGGGATGCTAAGTGCAAAGCATAGAGAAAAAAAGACAAGGTCATCCTGCCCTATCGCATAGCTACTGAAATCATTGAACACCTCCACCGCCTCACTCATTTGAGCCGGAGAAAAATGCACGCTCTACTTGCAAATGAGAAATGCCCGTTTGTAACTCCTGACCTGCAGTTTCTTACTCAAATTACAGTGGACCAATGCAAGCCTTGTGCCCTGGTAAACGCAGGGCGACTAAAGCTCCCCCAAGGAGCCCGTGCCCGAGGACACTGACCGGGAATACAATGAGAAATAGACTTTACTAAAATAAAACCGGGGACTGTATAATTATAAATATCTCTTAGTTTTTATAGACACCTTTTCAGACTGGGTAGAAGCCTACCCCACGAAGAATGAAACGGCCACGACAGTTATTAAAAACTCCTTGAAGAAATTTTTCCCCGATACGGATTGCCGCAAGTATTAAGATCAGATAATGGTCCCGCTTTCGCCTCCCAGGTAAGTCAGGGGGTGGCCAAGAGTTTGGAGACCAATTAAAAACTACATTGTGCTTATCGACCCCAGAATTCAGGCCAGGTAAAAAGAATGAATAAAACTCTAAAAGAGACCTTGACTAAATTAGCCCTAGAGACTGGCGGAAAAGACTGGGTACGGCTCCTCCCTATAGCCCTTTTTCGAGTGCGCAACATTCCTGCATATCATGGGCTGACTCCCTTTGAAATATTATATAGAAGCCTACCACCGACATCCTCTTTCTGTAATTTTGATCCACGCCGGCCTCCCCTACTATAGTGCTGAAGAACACAGGAGAAAGACTCATAAATCTAGTTAAAGGAGCCTTTCTAGCCCTTAACTCTTCAGATCCCGAAAGAGCCAGGGACTACTGGCTATGCCTCAACCCCAGTCCACCTTATTATAAAGGAATAGCCACAATAGCAAACATAACAAACTCCAGTAGCCCATCTCCAGTCTACAACACCATGGGGCATGAACTGACACTTACTGATGTCAGTGGGACAGGTCTATGTATAGGAAAAAATTCAATAAAATCTAGACTATGTAACCAGAATTTAAATGTCCCAATAGGGAGTTATTATCTGACACCACCTAATGAAATCTATGGGGCATGCAACACTGGTCTGACCCCTTACATCTCGGCACAGGTTCTTAACATCACCAAAGACTTCTGTGTGCTTGTTCAATTGTGGCCAAGAATAATGTACCTTCCATCTGAGACTGTTCTAACTGCCTATGAACATCCAGGTAGGGCCAAGCGAGAGCCTGTCTCTATTACTCTAGCCGTGTTACTAGGTACAGGAGGAATAGCCGCTGGCATAGCCACAGGAGCAACTGCTCTGTCGAGAACAGACTATTACCAAGGACTACACCAGGCTATGAATGAAGACCTACAGGCCTTAGAACAGTCAGTCAGAAGACTAAAAGAGTCTCTTACCTCTCTGTCTAAAATAGAGTTGCAAAACAGGAGAGGACTAGATTTGCTATTATTAAAAAAAAAGGAGGATTATGTGCCGCCTTAAAAGAAGAATATTGTTTCTATGCTGACCAAACTGGAAGTGTGACTGAGACTTTAGATCGACTCAGAGACAGACAAAAAAATTGTCAGCCCAAAAAGAATGGTTTGAAAACATGTTCTCTCAATCACCCTGGCTAATCACTCTCATCTCTACTATAACAGGACCATTAATATTGTTATTACTCCTTTTAACTATAGGACCTTGCATTATTAATCGTTTATTACAGTTCATAAAAGAAAGATTGTCAATAATTCAAGCCTTTATATTAACCAGCCAATATCAGCCTGTACAAGAAAGTGCCTGTTAATGCTTATATTTTAAGATAAAAATATGTCCTAAAAGAAAAGGGGGGAATGTAAGAGCTTAGAATAACCGCTTGATTTTGCTTCTGTATATTGCTTTCTGCTGAGCAGGAGTAGAGCCATGTTGGAATAAATATAGAAAAGTTATTTCGTGAAGCAAGTAAAAGTTTCAGTTTCCCAGACATGAGCAAGGCAGCTGCAGGAATAAAAGAGATAAGGTAGCAAGGCCAGTGCAGCAAGGCCAACACAAGAATATAGTGGATAAGGAAGGGAGGCACAACAGTCTGAGAAAATGCAGACTGTTATGCCAAGCCAAGGGAGCCCTGGCGCTGTCTAATCTTAAAGTAAAATGCTAGCTGTTATGCGAAGTTTGCGGTTTTGTCCTTTAAAAGGGTGCTTTAACCTGCTTGGGGCGCACAGAGTCCTGGATGCCTCCAGAGACTCTGTTGCCCATTCGCGAATGTTCAATAAAATCCTCATGCTTATTGCAGCCTCTGCGTTTGACTTGTTTTGCCAATGACGGTGTGACTCCCCTCCACGGGGTTGGACTCTCCCTGAGTCTAACAAAACCATACCTATCGTTTACTATTAAACTTTAGCAATGCCCTCCCCATTTTTTTTTTAACAGATTGAATCAGTTGTCTGTGTAAGGCCGCGCGAAGTGAGGACAGCCTTACCGACTCTCGAGAAAGTGAGTCTCCCCAATGATCAGTGAAGACGATGCTTGATGCAAAAGCATGAGGTTTTATTTGGGTACCAGCGCGCTGGGATGGAGGCCAGTTCCTCACGCAGGAGGGTGACACATCCCTACCAAGTCACTACATCACCTGTTTTTTGTAGGCCAAAATCACTTACACAGCATTTTGAAAAATAGCTTACTAATAGGTACAAATAGAATCATAAAACAATAAAGTTAGGGGCTGTTTTTCCTGACTATTACATCATAAGACTGCTGTTTCTTTTAGTTCTTTGTCACAATTTTCCTTGAGTTTGCTTTTCTCAGACCGAGTTTACTTTTTTCAGACCTTTGGAGCCTCCTCCAAGAAGTCAGGGACTTTTTGGCTCCTCATTATTTTACCTTGATTCCTCCTGAGATACTTATCTCAGGGCCACTGTTGAATTTTGTATCCTGAATCCCAATTGAACCTAATCATTTACCAAGAGAAGTCCTATTCAGCAATTCTCAGCAAGCAAGGCAAGTGAAGTATGGAAGGCAAAAAACACAAATTATATTCTTCTATCTTAAATTTTCTCCTTCAAAAGAGAGAAAGCAAAGGGTTAATGCTTTCGTTGCTTCTATAAGTTGCTTGGCAAGATAGATAAGAAACGAGAGGAAGGCTGTGACAGGCCCGGCTGCAAGAGGGGGTTCTGGGTTTCTGTTTCCTGACAAGCGAATTCCTCATCCTGAGAAATGGACCCAGAAAGTCCTGGGTCAGCATCAGAATAGGGCCATAAAACTGTAACAGGCCCAGGCTTCGGGAAGGGGGTCTGAGTAGGCATCAGAATAAGGCCATAAGTGTCGCGCCCACGTGTCTTACCGCCCAGCAGTAAGAGGCAGACGCCAGTGAAGCCTTCTGCGGTAAAGTTTATTGCGCGCACAAAGATGAGGAAGAGGAAGGGGGCGGACCCCGGCAGTCTTTCTGCTCTTATGTGCTGACTGGCCCCGCCTCCGCCGATGATAGGTCGGCGTCATGATCACGCAGGGTCCTGGGCGACTGGATTCGTCAGTCCCCAGTGTTCACGTGCCGGCCCCGCCGCAGCTCACTGCGCATGCGCTAGGCTACGTGACACGCACGAAGGTGTGGCTTCTCCGGCCGGCGCCATTTTAGGCACAGCATGTGGCCAGTGCATACAGATGCAGCTTGCAACATCTCTCCCCTTCTTACACAATAGAAAAAATAAGCTGGTATGGGCCTGTCTTAGGTTGTAGACTCAAGGCGCACGATCCGTCATAGGGAGGCTGCGTAGCTTGACGTAGTCCCTGTCTTAGACCGATAATTGTCTGGGTCTATCTTACCCGTCATGGGCTACAACCGCGGTGGTTGTAAAGAGCAATGTCTTGACAAGGCAGTTATAAGAGTGACTACCCTCTCGCGTGCAATGGATAAGTCCTGCGAGGTGCAAGGGCTAGTCAGGTGCATCATGCTCGAACTCAGTGCAATGCCATAATGGCCTGAGGTGCAGGAGCCATGATGTCCATGCTCTTAACTAAACCCGTTGAAGCATGCTCAACCATACCATGGGGGAGTCACCATACTGCATGGCTAGTAGGGCTTGATGTATTACCACACGATCTCGCTGAGCGCGGTGTCTCAGATGACACAGGCAAAAAAGGCATAAGGCACAGCCTGCACACAAGAGCAGAATCAGCACAACCACTCCCACCCATTCCTTAATATGGGAAGTGATGTTCCAAATCCAAGTGGCCAGGGTTTCAGCAACAACAGGATCCACCCATGTAGAATTAATCTGGACAATGGCAATTCTCAACTCCGACTGTAAAATATCAAATTCTCTCGTCCAATTTCCTAAAAGATAAGAAGAAAGCTGGCAAGAAAGATTAGCAGCCGTTGAAACATTTTGAAAAGGAATAGAAGTAACACATAAACCTTGACACTAAAATTCTCAGGAAATGCTTGAAAATAAAGCGTGTCCTGTAGGGGGAATAAAAAATTACTCACATTCTCCTTAATATCATCATAAGGGAGAAAAGGCAAATCCAAAGAAGAAAAAATCAAGGAAACACTCGGGCTGAGTGGGCGACCGGTAAGGGTCGTAGAAAAACACTCAGAACTCCTCATCGTGGCTCAGCAATCACGGTCTTCACAAGCGCCATACAGACCATTAGTTGCACCATCAGCCGTGTTTGCACTGGGCGGGGCACCATTGTCCTGTGGGATTGTAGGAGGAGTTTCTGATTGCGGGGTTGCATGAATCTTCCCCAAGTCAGATCCTCGTGCAAGCGCTCCAGCGGTTGCAGAAACGTCAGAGGCGGTGATGGACAGGAACGAGTCAATCGAGCTGGAACCCAAACCGGAACTGGGGCGTCCTGTGGAAACACACAAATGGCTCCTCGAGCCTGCCTAACAACTGGGTCTGGGCCCTTCCATTTGGACTCCAGAACATCCTTCCACTTGACCCAAGATTGCTCTTGCGCTGTGTTAAGGGAATGACGATCTGCAGCACTAAGGCCTTTCTCATCCAGCTGTAAAAAATTGATGGTGAAGAGAGCCAGGGCTAGAGTGGCCCGAGGGCTCTGACTGGCGAGGCCAAGCGATTCCCAGGTGGTTTTTCGTTTTTGCAACAATTCCTTAATAGAGCGGTGAGCACGTTCGATTATCCCCTGACCTTGTGGATTATAAGGGATGCCAGTCACTAATTTGACGCCCATCTTCATGCAAAAATCACGAAATTTGGCTGAAGTATAGGCGGGACCATTATCAGTCTTAATACATTCAGGTTTACCCCACTCGGCCCATGCCTCCAAGCAGTGTTGGATTACCTGCGGGGCAGATGGCGTCACAGCAGGAGGAGCCATTAGTGTAATGGCTCTAGAGCCCTGAGGCCATGGGCCGAGCGTGGCCGGCGCAGTAGCACCGCCATTCTCTTTCTTCTCCTTTTCTGATCCTCCTCTGTCTCCTGCGGGTTTGCGTTCTAAGCGCCTATGCCGCCTATCCCGCTTGTACCCTTCCTCCGCGTCGGACGTCTCCGAACTTGATGAGGAAGATACTGCTTTCAATTTCACCTCTATTTTTTGCTTCAAACCGGTTCTCCTCTCCCGCTCTGTTTCTGAGAGACTATCCTGGGCAGACTGAAGGGCTTTGTCACTCTCTCTGACCGCTCCCCTACGGAGGGCATAAACCATCTGCAAAAATTTCACCAGAGAGATCTGTGCGCCCATGTCTATAACCAGAAGCGGTGACTCATATACCTCGCTCCTAGTCACCCGAAAGTTCTCCCTCTCAGAGCTCCTTACCTGTCTTTTGGCCGCAGTTCTGACTTCCACCCGTTCGAAACGGGAGGCCCCCTCCAGGTCCCGGGTTCCCGGCACCAGTTGTCGCGCCCACGTGTCTTACCGCCCAGCAGTAAGAGGCAGACGCGAGTGAAGCCTTCTGCGGTAAAGTTTATTGCGCGCACAAAGATGAGGAAGAGGAAGGGGCGGACCCCGGCAGTCTTTCTGCTCTTATGTGCTGACTGGCCCCGCCTCCGCCGATGATAGGTCAGCGTCATGATCACGCAGGGTCCTGGGCGACTGGATTCGTCAGTCCCCAGTGTTCACGTGCCGGCCCCGCCGCAGCTCACTGCGCATGCGCTAGGCTACGTGACACGCACGAAGGTGTGGCTTCTCCGGCCGGCGCCATTTTAGGCACAGCATGTGGCCAGTGCATACAGATGCAGCTTGCAACACATAAGGCCTGTCACAAATGTATGTTAAGCTTGTAGTGTGTGCCTATAAGATGCCTGTACTCCCGGAGCTCAGGGCTTCTCTCCCCTGTTGGAGTAGAGGCCCATTCACGAATGTCAATAAAATCCTCTTGCTTCTTGCAGCCTCTGACCTTGTTCTTGAGCTCTTGGGCGGTGACTCTCGGGGTCTGTAACCGACTTTGAGTGGAGTATTTATTTTAGGTGGAACATAGGAATAGTTCAATTTTTACATGAATTTCCAGGTGTCTCAGAACATTGTTTTTTGAAGGAAAAAATTTCACAGCGTTAAACACACAGTAATGATAAGGAGATAAAAATGTTGATAACCCTAATAATAACAGTGCCTATTTAGTATGTGTTTTGACCCATACAATGCCACAGATGGTATTGTTTTCCTGCAGGACCAGTGCAATCCACGGAACTCAGTGAGTTCTCGTGAGCTCAGCACATGCACAGTTCACTGTTGTCCCCTGCTATTCTAAAGCTATTGCCACAGTGTACAAAATGGCACCCTGATGTAGCACTAGTATAGTTTTTGATCTGCTGGCCGTCAGATCTGAGGGCTACCCAGACATGTCTTGGGTGGGACCTGTAGAATGCCACATGGATGTAGTTCACTGAGTCAGAAATGAGTTTACTTCCAGCTCAGTGTATGATCAGTCCTTTCCTTTGCCTTTGCCTCTTTAGGCAAAATGGCGCCCAATTCGGCTCCAGGTGGCTGACTGGGCTATGAATTAATAATTGTTTTTCCATCCATTTAAACGTGTCCTTACCCTATTCCACCATCTTGATTTTCTGCGTCACTAATTTCACATAGCATCTGGTTTACAAAAAGCTTTCCCACACAAGCAATATTCAGCTACAGTTGAAAACAATTGCTCTTGCACCAAATAAAATGAATGTGCATGTGACTGCAAGAAGATTCTGTTTATTGGTGAAGTGCATATTCCCGAAAAAGCAACACAGGTGTTCCAATGGCTGAACTACTCCAGTGGGTCACTAAGTCGAAATAGCATCAGGATTACAAACAGCACTCCAGGAAGCTCTGTTATGTCACTTTCCATCTGAAGCCCATAGAGGGCACTGTGTTATATTGAAGCATGCTGAACAACCTCCCCCCCCAAAAAAAAAGGTTGTAGATAGTCACTCAACATGCTAAGACACCACATCCAGAGAGAATATCACTGTGCAAGGGATTTTCACTGAAAAAATTGCGCTGGCACCACAAATGCTGAATGTGCATGTGACAGCTGTGTTACTCAGATGAATGGCATATTGCCGAAAGAGCAGAACATCTACATTTGTGTAAATAATGTCACATACAATCAGGCCTACAAGCAACGCACCATGTCACCCAATTTTGTTTTTTCTTGGCTAATGTCCATAGAGCACAGTGTATTGAAAAGCAGCATGATGGACACCCCACAATAAGGATGTTGTAGATTCTGACACGTTGCACTGTGCTGCTTCAGGAATCCTGAAACTAAGACTTTAATAATATTTCTTACAGTCTACCATGCTGCTGAGTCTAATAATATTCCTACTATTACCATTAATATTGACGTGATCAGAAATCAGAAGGTTCCTTCATACCTTTGATCCACATTGACACCTTTATCCCGAGACCATAATGCTTAATCTAAACTTATCCATCATAATCTATGCAACATTGCCTTTCCTTTCTCAGCAACACTATCTTTTGCTTCTGTGTCCCCACTGTAGATTACACCTGACATACAGTTTATGTGAGTAATATACATTTTCTATTTCCTAAAATGTGTTTGTGGATGAACGGCATCTGCCAATTTATCTTTCTCCTTGACACACTGAAGATTTATAGACTTGACTAGTGCAAAGTCATTGTTTTGGATCCTTTTGCTGATTTGTTTTACATTTCTGTTGCCTAAGTATTTAGAATCATTAATACCATAGCTACTTGCCAGAAAGCATTTTTATCTAATTGTTACTATTCAGTCCCTGTGGTTATGCATTTTATGCTTTTATTTGAGTGAAATATTGTATTACTAAACAATTTTCTCTGAAGAAAGCATATTTGCCAGGTTATTGCAGAAGCTAATTAGGAACCCACATGATATTTTGGATGCAAGGACCCACCCTGTGTGTGCCTACATTCAGGTGTGGTTGACATCTCAAGAGTTGGGTGTGGAGGATGGAGTGCCCTGCCTTGAGTGCTCACCCAGCTGGGCTTCCTAAGGGACCCTGGACAACAGAGAATACCGGATAATGCAACACTGGGCTGAGCCCTGAATGACCCCTGTCACAAGCTTTGCTCGGGTACAAGCACTGGTTTCTGCACTGGGAGCAAGCAGGGAGGCAGAGCAGCAATGATTCATCTGTTCCTCTTGGCCTGTGAAAACATTGCATCAAGGGTCTGGTGCACTAGCCCAGTGGCTAAAAGTCTTTGCCTTTCACACACTGGATTGCAGATGGACACAATTTTATGTTCCCACAGTGCCACTTACCATCCAGTTCGCTGATTCTGGCCTGGGAAAGCAGTCAAGGACAGTCCAAAGCCCTGGGACTCTTCACCTATGTGGGAGACATGAAAGATGCTCCTGGATTCAGATCAAATCAGCTCTGGCCTTTGCGGCTGCTTGCTGAGTGAATCATCAGACAGAAGAGCTTAATATCTGTGTCTCCCCATCTCTGTAATATCTGCCTTTCAATAAAAATAAATAAATTCAAAAACAAACAAACAAACAAACAAATCAATGTGGTGTGGGAAAAAGATCACAACACAGCCCCTGGCACGTGCTCTCTGTTTAGTCCACATTTTAGTTTCATGTTCAGTAGAAATGGCCTTGTCCCTCCTGTCTCAGAGTAAGCTCATCTCCCCAGGTCCGCTGTTCAAGCTGTTCTCTATCTAGGCAACCAACCTGTGAGCCTGTTTTTCTGTGAGGTCTTCAGGTAAGCCTGCTTTCTTTCAATATATTAATGCTCCCTTACTGGGGTGATAGAGGCTGGGGGTGTTTCCTTGTGTCATCCTCAAAGATTTAAATGTACTGAGTGGGATCCAAACTTCACCCCAGGGCTGAAGAGGGAACTGGCCCTAAATGACAGGTGTAGGTGGGTGGAAACCAGACCCTTTGACCTTCCCAGTCTAAATGATGGGACTGTCAAGCTCTCAATGTAAACCCTTCACAGGTGATCTGATTATGTTAACAGGCTCTACGGAACACATTCCAATCTAATCAGTTCAGGGTTGGAAGGCCTTGGAGTTTCTCAGAAGAACTCACAGGACAATGTCTGTTTCTACACAAAAACTTCCAGGTTGAAAATACTGGGGCTGGGGTGAAGCTATTTGCACCACAGGGAGTAAATTGCATACACAGATGCAAGAAGTGGGGCACCCCCAGGTCTGCATTGGATGGCACCTAAGAGTGAAGAGGAGAGAGTCCAATCAGAAGAGCCACCAGCTGTGCCAAGCTGAGTCAGAGCAACCACTGGCATGCATGTGATCTATGGCTGGGAACAGGCCTGGTTGGGGAGCTAAGAGGACAACCCTAGCTGGGTTGAGGTTCCCAACAAAAGGCGTATAGCCTGGAATGGGGGCTGCATTCCGATTGGTAAATGATTGTAGTCTCCCTTGGCACAAGTGTGGCCTGGGATTGAATGCGCCGAGCCAGGCCAGACCTCAATACCCTCTGGTGTCCGAAACATCCAACAGCAAGGACCAGTTTAGGTTGAAGGCCAGTCAGGAAAAGCCACTGTTCCTGCTATGACAGGAGGTGACAGAGTTGGCTCATGGACCCGCTGGTATGCATGAAACCTGGCATTGGTTTTGAAGGAGGAACCTGGGCAACTCCTCTGGCAGGACGCAGACCCGGCAGGTAAGCTCAAGAAACATGATAGGAAACAGCCCAGAACAGGCCATGGAAAGTTACCCACTGGCATACATTTGGCAGAGGTCGGGGGAAGACCAGGCTGAATCTGTCCACATCATCCACTGGCAAATCCAGGCACCAGAACAGTGTGGGTTGAGCCAGGTTCAGTTGCAACAAAGACTAGTGCACAATACGGAAGTGTACAGGAAGTGACTGCAGTGACCAACCAGCAAGCATGAAAACAAGGAAGGGAGGGAGCAGAGCCAGCAGGGGAATAAGGGGTGGTTCCTTTGCTGGACAGCTACTCCCACTGGAGAGTGTGGACTGGGATGGGGGTAGACCAGACTAGGCAGGGCTACAACATGCATGCGCCTCATGTGACTAGATCAGGGAAAAGCCAGCCTGGGCTGATTATTCCTACTGGTGCAAACAAAATTGGAGTGGGTGAGGGTTGTTTGAGCTTAGCCACAGCATCAGCTGACAGAAGCTGGCACTGGGAGCTAGTTCTGTCAAGTCAAACCACAGAATTCCCTGGAGAGTGCATAATCCGGGAGTGTGAGAGGCCTGGGAGGGAAATAGTGGGCTCCTCCCTCTTGGGTTACCACTTCCACAGGAGGGCATAAAAGCTAGGACAGTGGCTGGGGTGGAATGAGGTGTGGGACAGACTGAACTACTGCTACACATACTGGCAAACCAGGGTAGGGGGCGGTCCTGGTGGGGGTTATTGTGGGTCGCTCTCACCAGGATGCAGCTCCCACTGGTTTATGCGAGGGTCGAGTGTATGCTGGGCAGAACCAGTCTGGACTGCAACACCCATTGGTTCCAGTAGAAGGTGGGGCTGAAAACAGAACCAACTGAGCAATTGCAACTACCAGCTGACCGGATGATGGACTGTACTGGGCCCTGTGCTTGCTGGTGCATACAAGTATCTGGCCTGGGAACACCTCAGACGAAGTTTCTTTGGTGATCCCCCCAATCAAAATGCCAGACTCAGAACCCTAGCCATGAAGGGACAGAAGATGGAACAAGTTAATCAACCACCTCAGCTATAGGTTGGCAACAAAATACCGGGCAAATAGAGACACTATGATGGACAATGTCAATTAGCGGATTTTTCAACAACCTCATCGTGTTTGGAGAGGCAAAATTGGCAGCAATTTCAAAACTGGTGACCTATTGAAACCACTTCAGCGAGTATCTCGGAGCACGCCCCACATGCGGGACTTGGGGTGAGTGGGAAACCGGTTGGGGCTTCTCCCTCAAAATCTCCCTCTACCTCAGATATATGAAGGAAACAATATGGAAATAATTGTCTTTCCCACTTTTCTGTAGCCCTTGACCCTTTTTGCCCAAATTAACTATGTAAAAATTGTCAAAAAAAAAAAATGGAAAAAAAAAAGCTGGCTGTGTCCTTCTGTGCCAGTTCCCTTGACTTATGCAAATGATATTTACGTGAAGATGTTGGGCCCATTTAGGATCATCTTTCTTTGTTAGGGTTGTGCAAGTTCACTTTGTGGGTTCCTGGGGAAAATATGCGACCTGAAGAAATGGGGGGCAGTGCTTGTTTGGCAACTGATAAAGTTTATTTCCAGGGTCTCCTTTTTTATACATTTCATGAAAAAATGATTCAGACATAACTCAGAATTAGATCATCTCTAAGAACACAGAGACAATAAAGAAGCTAACACGGCGACTTAGAGTTATTGAAACAGGGAATAGATAGTACTGTCTGTTCTTGATTGACTAGACAGAGCACAGATGGCTGCCTAGCTTCAGGGAGATCACAAAAACACATCCAAGGACTCACTGGGGGCAAGAGGACACTGTGGGTGAGAGGCCTCTGCCTACTCTTTCCTGGAGCCTCTTCTCAACAGGATCCCACAGGCCTCTGCTGTCCCAGCTTTCCTATGGGCTGGGTTCTGACAGCTAGTGTGACAGAGGACTTCTTCATGCAACAGACATCTGTGGTATAGGGAAATGGATTATGGATGGCCTTTAGAGACATGGGCCTGCTCATGGTATTTACATGCAAAAAGCATCTGTGCATGCAGGAGGAGCTGGGCCAACAGAAGCCATTAGGTGCATGGATGGCCTCTTGTGACAAGGACTTATGAGTGCAGGTTGCACTCATGTGCCATTGGCCTCTGGTTACAGGCATGGCCTTGTGCAGCATTGGCCTTTGGTTGTGGGGATGGCCTTGTACAACAGTGCCTGTGAATAAGGACAGCCTTGTGTGACTTTGGCCTTTGGGTGCAGGACAGCCTCATGCAATGGGGACCTGTGTGTGCAGGGAAGGCCTCATGCAGCTAAAGCATTTAGTTGTAGGGATATCTTCGAATAACAGTGTCCTGTGGGTGTAGGATGCCTACGAGGGACAGGAGCATTTCTGTTCCATGTGACAGTACCTGTGGGTGAGAACAGAACACTGGAATGACATTGGGCTTTGGTTGCAAGATAGCCTCATGCAACAGGGACCTGTGGGTGCAGGACATCCTTGTGCAACATTGTCCTTTAGTTAAAGGGATGGCCTTCATGATTTCCCAAGATTTCCCAGCTCAGACAGCTGTCCTCCATCTATACAATAGGTAGTATTAAGTCATTCAATAAAGTAGCTTCATTTTTCCTCTATAATAATGCAGGCCCACCTAAGGTTTTAGGCTCCCCAAGTCCTGTGGTCCCAGGTGGGAGGCCACAGCTACTGGGCAGTTTCTGTTTCAGGCCACAAGCAGGCAGTCATGTAAAAGTGCTGAACAGAGTCCTTACCAGTTAAGCTACACATTATTAAGACATCCCTTTCAGAGAATGGCAGCAGTTCACAACTGTTGAGCTATCAAAACCACTTTAGCAAGACCCTCGGAGCACGCCCCACATCAGGGATCTGGGCTGGGTGGGAGGCTGGGTGGGACTTCTCCCTAAATCTCCCCCTTTACTCCAGATACAGAAAAAAAAAAAAAGAATGTGTGAAAATAATAGTTTTATGCACTTTCCTGTAGCCCTTGAACTTTTGGGCCCCAATTAACCATGTAAAGACTATCAAAAATAAAGAAATTAAAAAAAAAAAAAAGACATCCCTTTCAAGAATAGCTTGGGCATCTACGGTCCTGTTCTATACTTAATTCACAGTGTTTTAGCATCCCAAATCCCATTAATGCAAGTGCTGCACAAAGTTTTTGTATTTACTTAGGTCAACCTAATCTGGGAGCTTGCTTATTCCTTCTTTCAGCTCAGCCTGCCTCTTTTTCTTCATTATTTTCTCCTTCCCACCCCCCACTTCTCCTTTTCTTTGTTCTCATCCTCTCCTTTTGCTACAAAGAATGCAGATGTATTATAAGGATGTGTTTTTGTCACCAAACTCTAAGCACCAGAGAAGTGAATCTGGCTTTCACTCTCCCTTTAACTGCCATCTCTGGGCTGATTTCTGGTAACGTGGTCCAGCTGTGGAAGACACTGCTGTTTTTCCTTTCTTGCTTTCTTTTCCTTTCCTTGTTCATTTCTCTTCTCCCCCACCCCACCTTTTCTTTCTTTCCTTCATTTTTAATGTCTCACATCCTGAAAAAGAACCTTGATGATGCAAAAGTTATGAAACTTCCAACATCTCCATTAGCACCCCCACCCCTGTTCCCTCCTCACCCTTCACTGGAGCAGAGATGGTTGTCTTCCCCTTCCCCTGTCCTCTGACTGAGACAGCCTGTGCTGGAGGCAGCCATGTGGTGCCCTGCTTGACTCTTGGCCCCATTGCTGTTCCCTCTCCAATGACCTCTCCTGCACCAGAATGAAATGTCTCTGCCCAGCTTCACTTGAAGCGGAGCCTGTGGATGCCTGCAGCCAGATGGGCGCCAAACGTGAGTGGCCTGATGGAAGTTAGAGCGAGCAGGAATCTGAGCACCTGTATCGGTCAGAGGGCCTATTCTTTCTGTCCCCCTGGCCATACACAAAATGGGGGCAGTGCTGGGGATGCAGGCTGGTGTGTGGATGGCTCCACACCTAGCATGGATCCAGCACAGCAGAAAGGGTGGGCCAATGTCCTGTAGATATAGATCTGGGAGACTTCACAGGGTGTGGACCACGGTGGCTCTGGCTTCACATCCTACTTCTGCCTCAATTTGTAGCATTGAACACACTGGCAGGCACAGCAGTGCTTTCTTCACTTTGCCAATGGTGTTCCCAGTGGACCCTGTATGCACTGGCTTTCTGCTGAAGCACCAGTTCCACCTGGAGCATCTAGAAACAGGAAAATAAGGCCAGCACCTAAGGCCTCAACTACATGTTGTGTGGTAGCCTTCCAGAGCTCAGCCAGCTGAATGAAGAGAGCACCTGGGTGTGGATCAGTTGGAGCAGTCGTTTGCGGAAGCACAACATGGTGGAGACATGTTCCATCAAGGTCCTTCGCAAAACTACAATATTGATAATTAAACTTACAGTTCATGTGGCTGAAGTTCAAGTGGATAGCAGCTTTAAGACAGAAGGGCAGCAGAGGCCATCAAGGACTGCATGGAGTAATATTAAGTGCAGCTTTAATTGGTTTTAGTATTGAAATGGTTCCTGTTTCAGAGGGACCTGAATGAGTTTTGACAGGTGGAGTCAGCTCGTGCAGCCTCACTCTGATGGCTATTAGCTTTCTCCAGTTGCATCCATGAATTAATGTCCAGAGACCTAATGAGAACCTGGGGATGCTTCTCATAGAATTTTTTGAATTCTATGGAAGAAATCTCAATTAGAAAATTAGTATTAGGATAAAAGAAGGTGTCTTTATCACCAAGCTCATGAAAGCCATGACCACTGGGTGCAATCAGGATGCTGTGCTAAGGAGTCCCTGCTGCAGCAAACAATGTTGGTAGGAACTCCTACAGCTCATGCAGGTGAAGTGTTCAACTCAACTACATTGTGCTCTGTAGTTTTTTCTTGCAGGTACCTGCAGAGGGAAGGGTACAGTCTTGTGGGAAACCAACAAAAGCTTTATTTCCAGGGTTTCTGTTTTCATATGTTAGGCAAAGCAAGAGTTCAAACTTAGTTCAAACAGGTTAAACTTCTGCAAACAAAGTTCCCATCATCAGTTTACATTACGATAATTTAAACTTAGGTTATGTCACTAGGATTAACCGAAATAGTTCAAATTCAGAATTTTGTCAGAAGAATTTATTGGCTAGTCATTTACATTTCTCATGTGGGCAGAAAGTTCCAGGGAAGTTAACAAAGGTATTCTGATCTGGGGTATAGTTTTGTTCTTGGCTAATCTATTCACTTGAGTACCGATGCTTATTGGGAAAGCATGAAAGCACCTCCAAGGTGTCACTGGGGGAAAAGGTTACTCTGGACAAGGAGGCCCTCTGCCCCCTCTTTCCTGGAGTCTCTGTTCAACAGATTCCCATAGGCCTCTGTCCTCCCAGCTATCTTGTAATTCCACAGTTCTTGGTCATGTCATGTGACCACTTATGAGATCCCACCCCTACCTATTTAGAAATGATCGTGAGTCACTAAGGAAGTGATCATCTACCACAGGTGGGTCAAGGTCCAGAACTGAAAACAAGGTCACCCTCCTCACAGGTGCCTGACTCTGTCCAAGCCTGGCTTCTCTCTTCAACTCCTCTTCACCATTTATGTTGTCACTCTCTGGAAACAACATTGATTCAGACATGCTACCTTTTACCACATCTAGTGCTTATCAGTTCAGTAAACAAGCATCGACTTCTCTGATGGCCAAATTAACCACTGTCTAGCCGACATCCCATAGCAAACCTCAGTCCATGCCTTCCAGAATGATGATCATGTTAACCAAACATCAGACCAGGTTCACCATACGTCTGCTGACTCTTGCGGTGGCTGCAGTTCCTTGTAGATAAGCTGCTGTCAAAGGGACTGCCTCACTGAATGTCCATCATTCATCATCCCCGGCCATCTCCTCCACCCTGTGTGCATCTGTATTGTAAGTGGCATAACAGCATGAAATTATTCATGAAAGGCTCTCATGGCTATTTGGAAGCTGTGGGCAGCAGAGGCAGGGGGTTCCCTGTGGGCAACTGGGGACACACCAGTACATCTGGAGGAAGAAAACACACACACACACACACACACACACACACATACACATGATAGCCTGCCTATGAGCCAGAGCAGACAGCGGCTCTGGTATACCCTTTACCCTAGCCTGCCCAATGGCCTTGGTGCCCATGGGGATCCAGAGCAGTGCCAGCAGGTGAGCCTGTGGCTGGGCCCACAACCATCACTGTGCATGTCTGTCTGTGTGATGGTGGTGTTGGATCCCAAGAACAACCTGTACTCACCAGTGAAGCCTTACAAGGCATGGATGATACCTACTCTCATGTTTGGTTGAAACTTTGGAACCTTTTTTCTTTATAAATATTGAAATTTATAATTTGTGCAATAAATTAGACTTTAAAATTTAATTTCATATTTTCACGTTATATTTAAGGAAGTGGCTTTTCTCTTTTAAAAAAATCAAGATCAGATCCTTTGCCAAGTTGCATTTTCTAAGACAGGTTCGTTGTGTCAGCTGTAGTCAAATGGGCATTGTCAGAGGTTCTTGGAGGCTTCAGTTTCATGATTTTACTTTTGGTCAGACATGAAGCTAACTGCCTAGAGGCTTCTGGAGGCTTCAGCCTCAGAGCTTGGGACAGGGTGCTTA
Organism: Ochotona curzoniae; assembly: GCF_017591425.1. Lineage (NCBI taxonomy): Eukaryota > Metazoa > Chordata > Mammalia > Lagomorpha > Ochotonidae > Ochotona > Ochotona curzoniae. Next base: position 71,190 of record NW_024466388.1, on the reverse strand, counting down.
GCTCATCCTGTTCTGACTGCAGTTCTAGCATTTTGATTTTATTCTTTCAATCTTGACAGAAAATAAAGCATTGAAAGTGCCAGCAGTATAGTTTCTTTTTTAAAAAAGATTTATTTATTTTTATTGAAAAGTCAGATACAGCAATCTAGTCAACTGTAACCCCAAGAGGAACAGATGGTCATTACCCTGAAGTCCATCCGTTAAGCTGAACAACTATATCTCAGCTTCCCCAACAATATGTTATCCTAAGAGACATACAACAAATAATCTGGGCACACTTACAAATCTGCAGATATTCACCTTTTCCTGGCTTCTCTGTCCACATTCCATTATTGCCAGGTCTCACCTCTCCTGGAACTCTCAAAAGTACACGCATTAGACATACAAAGCATCTTAGCATTAACATCTTCACTGTCCTGCCCAAGCAGTGAACAGAGGGTGAGGACTACAGACATACAGGGCCCATGCTTAGGTGTTACCTGTCCTCAGAGTCTGTCCTTGGGAAGCCAGAGAGCAAGCAGGTACTGGAGAGTGCCAGTGATGAGACACACAACCAAGAGAGTGAGCCCCTCCCTATCATGAGCCTTTATAGGGACTCGTGAGGGGGTGGTTATACAGCCATGCAATACTGCTCCCTCTCAGGTTCCAGGTGGTGAGAGCTGAGCATCACAGCTGGGCAGAAGGGAACACCTAGGTGGTGATGGGGGCTTCCAAGTTTGTGACCCTGAACTAGCTGCCTACCTCACTACAGATCATTAGCATTAAGCGTTAAAAAGGTTTTAGGAAAATTAAGCTTTTAATGAAGGAAACTGTTAGCAGAATAGAAAATAGTAATTTCCTTATAATTAAGATAGGATACCATGCATCTATAATGACCAGTATTACCAATATATAACCCTAGACAAGATGTCTTCTCACTTTGTCTCTTATTGTGAATGCATGAGCAGGTGTTGGGATGGGATTTATCCCACCGCCTTGAACAGAAGAGTTCTACACGAGATAATGCAAAGGCAAAGGAACTATTGCTAGAGCGCTAAGGTTCAAGACTCATCCAACACAGTGGAGTCTTGACAAGGACCCTGACCATATACTACATATAATTCATACAGGGTTTTGGCTGCAATTCTAGGAATGGGCCATTGATTCTACAAACAGACATTGGCAAGACTGTAATTGGTCAGTTTGTATCACTCGTGACCACTCTGGTGGTCAGTCTTTCTTATCCATGCCCACCCCAGTGGTCAGACTATCACCATGACCACCTGATGACTTGGGACCTTTCAAGTCTCCTCTGATTCGTTGGCTCTGATTTAGGGTGTGTGGTGGCCCACGTTGGGGAATCGGCTGCCTCAATTCTAGGGACGGAAACTTAGGCTTAGCCTGTCTGAGGCCTGCCAGAGGCCTGTCATGGCTTTATCTTGGTTCTCCTTACAGCAAGCGAAGCAAGCTCTCATTATGGCAGCCAGAATTAGTGGTTAGCTTAGCCATTGATCAATCAGCATCACTTTAATATCACTTCTCCTATATTCTAATTACCATTATTTATCCAACTCTGTATTAATTGTTATCTCTTAACACTTACATGTGTGCTTAAATTACCTTATTCCTAGTTACTCATTTAATGCTATCCCTAATGTTTTCTTCTAATATGTGCATATTTTTGCCGCTAAGTTGATTTTCTTTATCGCCATTCATTTATTTAACTATTTCTTAATACTACTCCCCAATATTGTTCCTTATTAGTATCATTCTAGTACTATTTATCTATTGCTTAGCACACTATTTTCTTAATTCATGTATCAGCACACTTCAGTACTACTTAGCTCTTATTTTAGTTTCTCAGTCTCACACAGGAAATTAAACAGTCAGGAAGTTGCATGCATAGTGGTCAAGTTTTAAGAAGTATAAATTTATATTAATAATCCTTTTATGTATGGAGGTAATCCAACAGAAACCAAAACCAAAAACGATGAGATACTTATGCAAGTTACTATGTACTAATACGAAGCAGATATGGAACATTAAAATACAGATCAGGAAATTAACACTAGTAAGATAAATGAGATTGAAAAGATTAACGTATACACTGCATTTTCAAATGTTCTTCAGTCCTGCATTTTACAAAGCCAGCTGGGCAGCACAGAGGCTGGCGCCACAGTGAAGCTGAAGTGGTGTGGGGTCCGGAGGGCACAGCCCACCCTCAGCAGCCCGGAGAGCGCCTGCAGCCTCCTGGGGTCGCCATCTCAGCCCTTCCCTCCTCCAAGCCATCAGCAACCTGCAGCCTCCTGGGGCCGCCATCTCGGCCCCTCCCTCCGCCAGCCCGTCCGCGGGCGTCACACCGAAGATGGCGGTGGCACTGGGCAATGCCCGGATGAAGGTGCCGGACCCTGAGGCCAGCAGGGCTCCAATCTCGCCTGGGCTACCGAGTCCTGAGGGACTCACCCGGCAGCGGGCAGCAGCCTGCGGAGGGCAGAGATGGGACTCGCGGAAGGAGGAAGAGACGAGATGAGTGCAGCTGCAGGGGCGGCCAGAGGCGGGCGGGAAGTGAAGCAGCCTAGCACGGGCCGAGGGCGGAGCCGCCGCCTCTCCCAGGCCGGGCGATCCCGGAGGGCCAGTCAGAGGCCGCCTCCCCGCCCTGGCCGACTCTCCCTCCCTGTCCCCGCGCTTCTCCCAGGCTCTCCCTTCCACTCTCCCCCTCTCCCGCCTCTCCCGCCGCACCGGCCTAGCATCACCCGGTGCCGCCTCCCCCCAGGCCCGCCCGCCCCGCGGAGGTGCACCTCTGCTTGTCGGGTCGGCCCTTGCTGTGCATTTCCCGCAGCAAAGCGAGACAGGAAATCCACCGGCCTGTGGTCGCTGGCCTGTCCGCGCCAGCACTGTCTGTTCTCACAGCGACCCTGAGCGGCCCTGGGAGCACTGGGGCCTCATGTCTCCCAGGCAGCAGCACTGGGGCCTCGGGTCTCCCAGGCAGCAGCACTGGGGCCTCGGGTCTCCCAGGCAGCAGCACTGCGTCCTCGGGTCTCCCAGGCAGCAGCTCTGGGGCCTCGGGTCTCCCAGGCCGCCCCGGCGCCACAGCGTCTTCCTGGGGCTCTGGGCGCAGGGCTCTAGCCAGGACCTGCAGTGCCTAACGCAGGAGCTCTGCATTTGAACATCTTTATTTCAAATATCTAGCAGGCATTTCCCGCAAAAAAAAGTCAAACGACCTAACGGGAAAGGGCTGATACAAAGGAGAAAGAATCTGCTGCAGGCTCAGTGAAGGTTGGCACACTTTTCGGAGTTCGCGGACAGACAGGGCAGGAGAGCCGCCGGCAGGCGGACTTCTCTGAGCCGACAGCGCCCCCTGCCGCAGGGAGGCTCAAGCTTCAGCGCTGAGGCAAATCTCACTCCCCCTCCCGCTCTCACACCCGTGTGATTCTGATTGGCTGCGCCTCCTCTGACCGTCTGCGAACGGTCCAATCACGCGCGCCCGGGAAGCCCTGCAGAAGCACTCGGGGTGTTGTTTCCTGGTGCCGCCAAACTCGACTTCCTGGTTCTGTTGTGGGAGAATCCGGGACAGTGCAGCCGCTGCAGCCCCGAGACCTGCTCTGCTCCTGAGAGGCTCCGGGCAGAGAGAAGCCCGGGCCAGTGCATCCTCTGCTGCCCGTGACCGTCCTCTGCCCGTGAGAGGCCCCAGGCTCTGCAGCCCCTGCTGCCCGTGACTGCTCTGCCCGTGAGAGGTCCCGGGCAGAGAGAAGCCTGGGACAGTGCAGCCCTTGCTGCCCTTGATCGAACTCTCCTCGCGAGAGGCCCGGACATTGCAACCACTCCCGCCCCGAGACCTGCTCTACTCGTGAGAGGCTCCAGGCTCTGCAGCCCCTGCTGCCCGTGACCGTCCTCTGCCCGTGAGAGCCCCAGGCTCTGCAGCCCCTGCTGCCCGTGACCGTCCTCTGCCCGTGAGAGGCCCCAGGCTCTGCAGCCCCTGCTGCCCGTGACCGTCCTCTGCCCGTGAGAGCCCCAGGCTCTGCAGCCCCTGCTGCCCGTGACCGTCCTCTGCCCGTGAGAGGCCCCAGGCTCTGCAGCCCCTGCTGCCCGTGACCGTCCTCTGCCCGTGAGAGGCCCCAGGCTCTGCAGCCCCTGCTGCCCGTGACCGTCCTCTGCCCGTGAGAGGCTCCAGGCTCTGCAGCCCCTGCTGCCCGTGACCGTCCTCTGCCCGTGAGAGGCCCCAGGCTCTGCAGCCCCTGCTGCCCGTGACCGTCCTCCAGCTCAGGCGCCCTGGGAAGGACGCCCGACTCCTTAGCTGCTGGGAAGTGGTGAGTGTGTGAGAGCGTCTCCTCAGGCCCCAGGGTGGGAGGGGGGCCAGTAGCCAGACCTTGGTGGCCTCACTCTCCATTATTGGCCTTGAGCCTTCAGGACTCAAATTTTTCCAAATCGTGCAGAGAGGAGGGGAGAGTGTCCAGGGACAGTTCCAACTTCATGTTGGGCTGGATTTTCACTCCCCCAGTGGCCAAAATGACCAGTGCTGGACCAAGCTGAATCCAGGAACCTGTAGCTTCCTCCAGGTGTTCCATGTGGGTTATAGGGGCTCAGGCACTTGGATGATCTGCCACTGACTTTCCCAGCTGATTAACAGAGAGCTGGGTTGGGAATGAAGCAGCTGATTCCATATGTGATAGTGGTGTTATAATTGATAGCTTTACATATTATACCACAATGCTGGCCTTGGCTTTTTTTATACTGATGACAATATTTTTCTTTTTATTTCTATGTGCTGATTCACAGCAAGTGTTTTACATATGGGACAATATTCTCACGTTACAAATCATGATAAATTCTGATGCTGTATAAAGCATTGATAAGATAGAAGGATTGGAGTTTCACAGTTCCTTCATGCACATTTATTTATTTTGTGATTCTTTAGGAGTTGGTCTGACTTAATTTTTTTCATCTAGTATTAACTGAATTCTCTGTGTGATAACTTTGCCAAATAGTTGCCACTAACTTATACTGTGAGCAGGAACTTGTACTGATTACTGCAAGTTGGTGTGCACTCACTTGTGTTTTATAAGATTTTCCTCTACATAATATGCTGCTCTATTTAGAATCACTGGGGAGAAGCCTGTGGTCCTCAAAATTATGTGTGAAAAGTTGCACCAAACATCCATGCCAATTCTTCCCTTCAAATTGTTATTTTTTTCTCATAGTTTTTACAAATATATATTATTCAGGTATTTTATTTATAAAAGTCTTGGAGACAGAGTGATCTGTCATTTTCTGGTTAACTCCTTAAATTCTTGCAAAGTTGTGCCAAGGCCTGGTCAAAAATAGGAGCCAGGAACTCCGTCTGTGTCGATGAGAGCAGTCGCAAAGACTCACCTGTGAAATTCGCTGATTGCTTCCGGGGAGTGCGGTAGCAGCAAGATGGAGTTTGTTGTGGAGTCATGAGACAAGCAAAGCAATTCCAGTGCAGAATGAGGATCTTCGGAGTGTTTTCTCAACCACACCACCAGATTCCCACACCTCATTTTATTTGAGCATCTTATTAGATTTCATTTTCTGTCATTAAGATGTAAAGGATGAGTGCCTCCTAAATTTTTATTTGTATAGTTTATGTAGAGTCTGCAATGTTCATTGCCTATAATCTAAACCCAATTTTAAATAACACTGTACTATTCCTTGGGAAGTTCAGGTATGTTATGGTCCCAATTTTTTCACCTATCCTGTATATAATTTCTGTCATTGAAATTGAAACAATGTTATTGCAAATTGAAACAATGTTGTTCATTGTTGGTGATATCACTTTGAATAAAGATGTATATATTAAATGATATGTAAATAGAGAATGTGAATGTACCCTCATTTGATGTCAAACACTCTTTTTGAATGACCTGACATCTAAATCATGTTGAACTTTTTGCCTGATTAATTTCTGTATTATTTGTTTAAAAGAATGTGAGAGAAAATTAGAATTCCAATTCACTGGTTTGCTTCCTAAGTGTCCACAACTGCCAAGTATGTCGCAGGGCTTCGGCTGGGAGCTGAGAACCCAGTGCGGGTTCTTCCTATGGGTAGCAGAAACCCAGTGCCTGAGGCCATCACTGCTTCCCTAGGTCTGCTTTAGTAGGAAGCTGGAATCAAGATCAGAACTAGGAATGCGACCCTGGTATTCTAATGTAAGCTAGAAGTTTCTTAACTGCTGGGCTAAACACTCATCGTGTGTGTGTGTGTGTGTGTGTGTTTATTAACTGAGATACATTAATTAAATTTTGTATACCTTACCTGTAATTTGACATCAGTATAAAAATGAATAAAACAGGGTAAGACAGGTATGGGTATGGTGGAGTGAATCCATCTCACTTCAATGCATTTAATTCAAGTCCTGGCTACTCCTTCCTTCCTTCCTTCCTTCCTTCCTTCCTTCCTTCCTTCCTTCCTTCCTTCCTTCCTTTTAAATATTTATTTCTTTTTTATTATAAAGGCAGAGATACATAGAGGGGGAGACACAAAGAGGAAGATCTTCTGTCCAGGACCTGCTCCACCCTTTCAGTCCAGCTTCCTACTAATGCATCTGAGAAGCAGCTGGTGGTGGCATAAGGGGTTGCAAATCTCCCACCCATATATGAGACACAAGAGGAATTGTGGGACTTGGAGTCAGTCTGACACAGACACAGCTGTGAAAACCATTCAGAAATAAACCAGTGAACGAAACATCTGTTTTTCTGTCATTCTTCCTTTCAAGTGAATAGATACATTATAACTAAAGAATGTAACTATCTCTCCACCTAAGTTCAAGGTTAGTTTTTCAACAGTGACACTTACAAAATGCCAGGTAACACCTTTGTAAATCATGTATGGGGTGAGCAAGAGGTTCAATGAGAAAAGCAACCCTGATTTTTGATTAGAAGAGTTTGTAACAGATGTGAGGTAGCATGTTACATTGCCAGCATGCCATGTAGTGGAATGGACTGGCTATAGTCTTATGTTCATTTTCTGATCTGGTTCCCTGCTAATGTACTTGAAAGACAGCAGAAAATGTCCCGATTCCTTGGACACCTGCACCCCTGTGGAGGAGCTGAATGGAGTTCCAGGCTCCTGGTTTGGGCCTGCATGTTGCTGCCTATTGTGGCCACATGGGGAGTGAATAAATCGAGGGAAGCTCTCTCAATCTGGCTTTGATTCTTACTCTAATGCTTACATTTAAGCAAATAAATAAATTGTTTTTGAAAAATTAAAAAGGGGCTGGAGTGATAGTCTAGTGGCTAAAATCATTGCCTTGAATGGGATATGGAACTAAATATAAAGAAAAAGAAAAAAAGTAATAAAGACTTAGAAGAGCACTAACCGTATTTTATACTCTGTAGATGGGAACTGTCAAATTTCGTTTAGATAGTGTGTGAAGGGGTGATTTCTGATTTTTTGAAAATTCTAGTAAATTTTGATCAGCATGTTAATGAATGCTACCATAAGGTACAGTGCAGTATTTGAATATATATGCAGCATGAGCCGAGTAAGCCGGGTAGCCATGCTTTCCATTCATCTTTACTGTTACGGTGTACCAGGCCTTTCATTCCATTTTCTGAAGTTTGTCAGATTGTGAACTGTAACCGCCACACACTGTGATGGATCACTGGATCTTGTTCCTTCTGTCACATGTTCTTTTGCTACCAGTTCCATCTCCTTCCTATCCCCAGTCCTCATTCTTCACCTGTAATAATCACATCATAATTTTGCACCCATTATTTTTCATGTTTGTATGTTCGCTAACATGCTAGATTCATTTCTGCATTTGCCTTATTTCATTTTGTAATATTCAGTTTCATTTTTTTAAAAGATTTACTTATTTTTATTGAAAAGTCGAATTTACAGAGAGAAGGAGAGGAAGATCTTTCATCTGCTACTTCAGTCTCCAAGTGGCTACAAGTGCCAGGCTGCGCTGATCCAAAGCCAGCAGCGAGGAACTTCTGATTCTCCCAGGTGGGTGCAGCATCCCAAGGCTGTGGGCTATCCTCAACTGCTTTCTGAGCACACAGGCAAGTAGCTCGATGAGAAGTGGGACAGCTGGGACACGAGCCGATACCTAAGTGGGATCCTGGTGCATGCAAGGTTAGGACTTCAGACCCTAGGCTACCACGCTGAGCCCTATTACATCCAGTTGCATCTATTTTTCAGCAAATAGTAATATTTTATTCTTTTTAATGGCTGAATGCCGTCTTAGCAGCCATTAGGTTTCACTACTAATACATTCAGGAGAAACAATACCTAAAAAACAAAAAGGATTGAGTATCTGCATTTCTGCTTCTGTGCCTTTGATTTCCTTCCCTTGCCTACCTCGTTTGGGAAAATATTAAAATGCATAACAGTAAAATGTTGGCATTCTTATTTTGTTGCATATTTTAGAGCTTTTGAATTTTTGGCATTCAGTTGCATGATGGCTATAGGTTTGTCATCTGTAGATACTTTACTGAGGTATACTTATACCTCAGTTGTGGTATATTGGGGTATATCTATAAATATTTGTAGATTTGCACAACTTACATATATGTATTACAAAATACTGAATTTTATTGAAAGTTTTCTAAAAGATTATTTCAATGATGCTTATCTTCCATCCTGCTTATGTGAAATATTTGGCTTGTTGATTTTCATTTATTGGCCCATTTTCTACATCCTGAAGTTAGATGCACCTTAATTATTATATGTGAGTTTATTGGTGTGTTGTTGGATTCTTTTTATGTATATTATGTTGATAATTTTACCTCTATTTTTATCAGGCATACTTTACAATTTTTTTTTAGCTATTCTAAGATATGAAAAGTTATTTCAGAAGAAGCATTAAGAAGTAATTTCATTGTGTCTTTCAATTTAAAATTGAATTTTAAATCTCCCAACAGCTGATTGAGTCTAGTTTTGGAATCTAAGTATTGTTGGGTGCAGTATAAATTTGGAACTTTTTTCCTTTCATAGTTTATATATATTTACCCCAATTAACTAAGTAAAGATTGTCAAAATATATATTTTATACATATTTTATTTTATATATTTTGACAATCTTTACTTAGTTAATTGGGGTAAAAAAGTTTAAGGGCTATAGGGAAGTGGATAACACTATTGTTTTCACATTGTTTCCTTCCTGTATTTGAGGTAAAGAGGGACATTGAGGGAGAAGCCCCACCCAGTTTCCCACCCACCCCAAGACCCGGATGTGGGGTATGCTCTGAGATACTTGCTCAAGTGGTTTCGATAGTTCACCATTCATGAATTGCTACCAATCTCACCACTCTAAGCACGATGAGGTCGTTGAAGGATCCACTGATTGACACAGCCCCTCATAGAGTCTCCATTTGCCCAGTATTTTGCTGCCGACAAATAATTGAGGTTGTTGTTTGACTTGTTCTGTCTTTTCTTGGTTAGGGTTCTGAGTCCAGCAGTTCAATTTGGGAGCTCCCCAAAGAAATTTTGAGGTATTGCCAATCCAGATTCTTGCGTGTTCTAGCAAGCACAGTAGCCGGCACAGTCCATCGCCCTAATCAGTTGGTGGTTGCATTTGCTGGGTTGGTTCTGTCTCCATCCCTGTCTTCTACTGGAACCAATGGGTGTTACAGCCCAGCCTGGTTCTGCCCTGCACATACTCGGCCCTCACATAAACCAGTGGGAGCTGCAGCCTAGTTGAAGCAACCCACAATAACCCCAACCAGGCCCACCTCTACCCTGGTTTGCCAGTGTGTATGGCAGACTAGTCCAGTCTGTCCCACATTTTCTGCTCTCATACATGTCAACAAGTATTGTAACCTAATTCCATCTAATCATCTCATCTATCCAGCCTTCACAGATGTTGTTGGGTGTCTATCTAGCCACCCCAGCCCCCGTCCTAGTTCTTGTGCCCTCCCGTGGGTGGTGATAATCCAAGAGGGAGGAGCCCACTATTTCCCTCCCAGGTCACTCCCACTCCCCGATTATGCCCTCTCCAGGTGATTCTGTGGTTCAACTCAACATAACTAGCCCCCAGTGCCAGTTTCTGCCAGCTGATGTTGTGGCTAAGCCCCAACAACCCTCACCCACTCTAATTATAGATTGTACCAGTAGGAATAATCAGCCCATTCTGGTTTTCCCCTGATCTGGTCCACATGAGGTGCACAGGTGCTGTGGCCCTGCCTGGTCTGGTCTGCCCCCTTCCCAGCTCATGCTCCCCAGTGGGAGTAGTTGTTCAGCTAGAGAACCACCTCTTATTCCCCTGCCAGCTCTGCCCCATCCCTTCCTGATTCTAATGTGTGCTGGTTGGGTGCTGCGGTCACATCCAGCTCAGGCAATACCACCTTGGCATTCCATGTTGTGTACTGCTTTTGTTGCGACCGAACTTGTCTTGACCCACACCTCTGTTCTGGCATTTGGATTTACCAGTGGATGATGTGAACCGATTCAGCCTGGTCTGCCCCCGACCCATGCCAAATGCATGCCAGTGGGACACTTTCCATAACCTCTTGGCTGTTTCCTTCCATGCTTCTTGCACTAACCTGCAGGGTCTGTGTCTTGCCAGAGGAGTTGTCCGGGCTCCTCCATCAGAACCCCTCTAAGTACCAGCTTTCGTGCATTCCAGTGGGTCCATGTGCCAGTTTGCCTCCTGTCCTAGCAGGAACAGTGGCCTTTCCTAACTGGCCTTCAACCCATTCTGGTTCTTGCTGTAGGATGTTTCAGCTAGTTCTAGAATCTTTGGTGTGAATTTGATAGAATTTGGTAGTGAAGACATCTGCTGTTGACCTTTTGCTTGCAGGTTTTATTCCTGATTCAGTGTTGTTACTTACTCTTTATTGTATCAGGCTTTTTTTTTTTTTAAGATTTACTTATTTTTATTGAAAAGTAAGATTTATAGAGAGGAGGAGAGACAGACAGATCATCTGTCCACTGATCCCCAATGGCCAGAGCTGAGCCCATCTGAAGCCAGGAGCCAGGAGCTTCTTTTGGGTCTCCACATGGATGCAGGGTCTCGAGTCTTTGGGCTTTCTTCAGCTGCTTTCTCAGGCCACAAGCAGGGAGCTGGATGGGAAGTGAAGCAGCTGGGATTTGAATTGGTGCCCATATGGGATTTCAGTGCATTCAAGGTGAGGACTTTAGCCTAGGCTACTTCACTAGGCTACTTCACTGCTGCCTTATCAGATTTTTAATGTCTTTGTGATTCTGTTTGGTAGGCTCCAAAATTCAACCATTTCTAACAACTTGTTTGTTTGTAATTTCTGTTAGCAGTCCCTAGCTTGCATTTCTCTCAAAAAATCTTTTAAAAAAAATTGTTCATTTTTATTAGAAAGGCATATATACAGAGAGAAGGAGATGCAGAAATATATTCCATCCACTGGTTCACTCCCCAAGTAGCCACAGTGGCTGGAGTTGAGCCGATCCAAAGCCAGGAGCCAGGATCATCTTCTAGGTCTTCCATGCAGATTCAGGGTTCCAAGGCTTTGGGTCATCCTATACTGCTTTCTCAGGGCACAAGCAGGGAGCTTGGAAGAGAAGTGGAGCAGCTGGGATAGAACTGGCATCTATATGGGATCCTGGTGTGTGCAAGGAGAGAACTTCAGATACTAGGCTACCGCACCAGGCCCAATGATTAAAATTTAAGAGCAATACGGTGATAGGCTTGGTTCCCCCTGAGGTCTCTTCTCTTTGGCTAACTCACAGCCTCAGTCTTTCTACCTCATGTGGTGTTTACTCTATCCATGTGCAACCTTTTCTAAAGGAACCTGAGTCAGTTTTAAACTGGGCTTCACAGTTTTCTATTATTTTCTGGTGGCAGCCTTCTTAAAACTGCTGTCTCAAAGTAGGGTCACATTGGTGGTCTACCCTTCATGATATAAAATTTAGGGGAACACATTTATGTCCATAGTAGTTAGACAGGAACCAGTAAACTGCTCTAAAGAAAGCCATCTCTGAAGTGGGTTAGTGTTATGATTATTCTTGACTTCATTGTGGAAAAACAGGTGCAGAGTAGAGTGCGGGGTAATGGTTAACTAAGTTTATACAGTGTCAGGCTCACCCACAGAGGTTCAGAACACCAGCCACTTATGAGCCTTACTGTGGGGAGTACAGGGTTAGGCAACATCCCAAGGGATTATAAAACATCCAACTCTGACGTCCAGTCTTCCAAAATCCACCTTGCATGTGAATGGGGGCAAAGGAGTCTTCTGCTGTATGGCTCTCTGGAATGTCTGCCAGGCATCCACACCAGCACATACTTAAATCAATGGCACTGGAAAGTAGCACTTGAGACTAAATGAAACATGGAATGATGCATTTCCAAAAAGAGAAACCTAATACCATTGTAACACAGTATTAGCTAATGCTGCTTATTTTCCTACATTATCTACTAAACTGACCCAATGATAAATCAATGAAGGTTTTCTGCTGTTTGACAAGTAGCTATTATACTAAGGCCTTCAAACTTATAGGTGCGTTTATCAACACATGCAATGATATTGCCAGTTTAGTGAACTAGGGGTGATATTTACAAGACTAAAAAGAATTGTGCCCAGTGTGGTGGCCTAGCAGCTAAAGTCCTCACCTTCAACATGCTGGGATCCCATAAGGATTCCAATACTAATCCTGGTGGCTCTGCTTTCCATCCAGCTCCCTGCTTGAGGCCTGGGAAAGCAGTCAAGGATGGCCCAAGGCCTTGGACCCTGCACCTGTGTGGGAGACCTGGAGGAACCTCCTGGATCCTGGCTTCAGATCAGTGCAATTCCAGCCATTGTGGCCAATTGGGGAATGAATCATTGGATGGGAGATCTTCCTCTTTTTCTCTCCTCCTCACCGTATATCTGACTTTGCAATAAAAATAAATAAATCTTTTTTAAAAAGATTAATAAGTATTTATATTCTAGTTATTAGATTAAAAAATTATATTCTTAATATAAAGCTTGGCCTGACTCAAGCAAAAGAAAACGTCACAAGGGACCCATCCTGCTCATCTCTCCCAGAGGAGCCCTGCCCACCTTATCCGCATGCCTCAAAGGGCTCTTCTTAGTTTAGATGGCCCCCAGCATGCAACCTTGTATGATAACCAGCTTCTGCCACAGCAGCTTGGATGATCCAGACCATCTCTGTGGCTCCCACACACAGATCATGTGGGTCATTAATTGGAGACATATCATTGAATTTAATTTTCTTTTATCTAATATGTTCTACTTGTGTGGCATTTAGAGACATGTAAATTTGGGGAATAGGCAAGCACACATGAGAGAGTGGAAAGGACAGCCAGACCCTTTATCACCAGGTCACTCCCACCATGAACCCAGTGTCTCCAGTTCGAGGCTTGGTCAGGTCCAATCCAGAGCAAGAAATCCCCATTGGGGCTCTCATGTAGGTATCAGGGGTTCAGTCTCTGATATCAATCACTGCCATTTCAGGGGTCTCATCAGGAAGTTGATCAGAAGCAGAGTGGCTGATGTAGAAACTGGTGCTCTGTTAACAGGATGACAGCATTACAAGTGGTGGCTCAACCTGCTTTGTCTCTATGACAACCCTGATTAAAAATATTTTAAAGAAAAATTCTCACAAAGCTTCTCAAAATGGTGTAAAAGAGAGAGCAAATAGAGACGTATTTGAAGAAAATTCAATAAAGGCAGCAAGACTCAATGTTATTTGAACTTAGAACTGATTTCTGTGTCCCCCATCATGACCAGGTCAAAGGAAACCTGTAGTCTCGGTAATTGCAAGTGAGACCACAGGACTCCCCCTCCTGCTGACTGCCAGCAAAAGGTGACATCACTGCCTTTTCTGAGGACATCACTGTCCTCAGTTCTCTGTGGCCAGAACCATGCTCTGGCTGAGTGGAGTGGAGGTTGGGCCCGGGGCCTGCAGGGGTGGTGAGGCTGTATATGAACGTGAGGACACGTGGATCCCACCTTGTCCATTTGCAGTTCCACTGTGGGTGACTGTATGGAAGCAGCACATTTGCAGTGATTTTGCATGAAGTATTAAAGGTATTAGGAAGAAGTCCACAGAGGACTGGGCGGCTTCTTTTTCTCCTTTTTTGAAATAAACATTATTTTAAAATTTATTTTGTATTTGAAAGCATTATGGAAAAAGAAACAAAGATGGAGAGGGATCTGCCATCTGCTGGTTCACTCACAAATGCCCTCATTAGCTGAAGGAGGGCTGGCCCTAGTTAGGAGCATGGAGCTTCTCCTGGCCCTCCCACATGGGTAGAGGGACCCGAGGACTTAGACCATAAATGTGATTTCCTGTATAAGCTATGTTGCGTATTTATATGTTGATGTGAGCGTAAATGTAACATAAGGGATAGTCACACACAAATTACATAAATTACAATCATTGTTTCAGAGCTAAGAGCTTTTGGAGAAAGGTGCATGTCTTTTTAAGAATGGGATTACAAAACGAATTAATTTGTTAAAGGCACATGAGAATGTTTTTAGTAGTAATGAATCAAAAAGACTAACCTTGGGCCTGGCATTGTGGTACAGTGTGTTAGATCACTGCTGGTCATACTGCATAGAATATTGCAGTGCCAGATTGATTCCTGGCTGCTCCTTATTCAGATTCCTGCTAATGTGCTTGGGAAGGCAGTGGAATTTGGCCCAGAGATTTGATCCATGTGGATGAATGAAGATAGAATTAATTGCTACTGCTTCCTGGTCCATTGATCTTGTCTCTGCTTCTGTACCAGTACCAGAGGCAGGCTGTATTGATTCTACCGCCTTGTAGTATGTCTTGATCTGGAATTGTGATTCCAGCTTCATTTTGTTATTTCAGATAGCTTTGACTATTTGTGGTCTTCTCTGTTTCCAGATGGATTTTTGTATGATCTTTTCTAGCTCTGAGAAGAATGTTTTCAGAATTTTGATTCATATCACCCTCAATTTGTATATTACTTTCAGTATTATGGATTTTTAAAAAGTTTATTTATTTAATATATATTTTTATCTTTATAATCTTTACACAGCTGACTAGGAAACAAAGGGTCAAGGCCCACAGGAAAGTTGGTAAGACCATTGTTTCCATATTATTATTATTTTTTCTGTATCTGAGGTAAGGGGGGAATTAAAGGGAAAAGCCCCACCCAGCCTCCCACCCATTACAGGTCCCTGATGTGAGGTATGCTCTGAGGGTTCTACTCAGGTGGTTTTGATAGTTCCCCAGTTCTGAATTGCTGCCAATCTTACCCTTCCAAGCACAGTGAAGTATCTCCAGAATGTACTGGCTTACATAGTTCACCTTAGAGTCTCCGTTTGTACAGATTTTCACTGCCAACACCCATCTGGGAAAGTAGATCGATTAGTTCCTTCCTCTGTTGTGGTACTAGGTATCCTCTGCAGGTTCCGATGGACTGCCATATCCTCCCTGTGTACCTGGATATGCTGTCCACGGCTCCGTCTGAGCCTCTGAGGAGACTTAGCTTTGACACATGCACTCCATGTTCAGACCATGTAACCTGCACTTCTCTTCATGTTGGGATTCTGAGATCAGCAATTCAATTGGGGGGATTCCCAAAGAAACTTCATGCTAGGTAATCCCAGATCAGATTCTTATGTGTGCATGCCAATACATGGTTTGGCACAGTCTTTCGCCCTAATCAGCTTACGTATATGCTGGTGGTTGCAATTGCTGGGTCAGTTCTGTTTCCAGCCGTTTTTCACTTGAACCAATGGGTGTTGCAGTCTAGTCTGATTCTGCCCAGCACATACTCCGCCCTCACATAAACCAATGGGAGCTGCAGCCTATTTGGAGCGACCCACAATAACACCCACCAGGCCTTCCCATTGCTCTGTATCCAAGGCTTGCCCATATGTATCACCGACTTTTCCAGTCTGTCCCACATCCCATTCAGCTCTCCTACGTATCAATGGGCATTGAAAGCTAGTTCAACCCAACCTGGCCAACCTTCCAGCCCACACACAGGCTGACAGGTGCCGTTCTGACTATCCACCACTGCCCCAGTCCTGGCTTTCAAGCTCTCCAGTGAGAGTGATAACCTCAGAGGGAGGTGCCCACTATTTCCCTACTGGGCCACTCCTACTTCTGGATCATGCACCTTCCAGGTGGTACTGCAGTTGAGTTTAATAGAGTTTGCCCCAGCCTCTGCCAGCTGATGCTGTGGCAAAGGCCAGCCAACCCTCACCCACTCTGATTTATGCTTGCCCCAATAAGAACAGTCAGCCCAGCCTGGCTTTTCCCTGATCTAGCACACTTGTGGTCCACGTATGTTGTAGCCCAGTCTGTTCTGGTCTGTGCCACTCCAACTCACACTCTCCAGTGGGATTGGCTGTCCAGGAGGGGAGCCCTCCACATTGCCCCTACCAGCTTTGCCTCCTCCCTCCCTGGTTCTCATGTGTGCTGGATGGGTGCTGCAGTCCAGTCTGCCTAACCCCCCCTCACCTTGGCATTTGCCAGTGGGTGTTGTAGCTTGGCCTGCCTGACCCACCCCCAATTTCAGCTGATGCCGGTGAGGGTTACAGCCTTGCCCTGCCCAGCCGGCCACCAATCCCAGCTGTAATGTGTACTGGTATGTGTCGCGACTGAACCTGGCCCGACCCACAGTCTTTTCTGGTGCCCAGATTCATCAGCGGGTGATGTGAACTGGTTCAACCTGGTCTGCCCCTGACCTCTGGCAAATGTATGTCAGTGGGTAATATTACCTGGCCTGGGTTGCTCCGTATTGTGGTTCTTGTACTTACCTGCAGGGACTGTGTCCTGACAGAGAAGTTTCCCAAGTTTCTCCATCAGAACCTCCCCCAGTGCCAGATCTTGCACATAGTGGTGGTTCCATGGGCCAACCCTACTTAGTTCACCTCCTGTCCTGGCAGGAACGGTGGACATTTTCTGAATGGCCTTCAACCCATTCTGGTTCTTACTGTTGGATGTTTCAGCCCAGCCAAGGTTCATCCATGACAAGACACAGCTCATGGATGGCTCAATAGGGACAGAGACCTGGTTTAGTCCCTTCTACCCCACTCTGGTCCTCACGAGCACCAAATGGTACTGAAGACTAGCCTGGCTCAGTGTGCCCCAGTCCCAGTCCACACTTGTGCTATTGGACACTGCAGCCATATCCAGATCAGAACACAGCTTCCACTCAGGTCCCCACACTCACCAGTGGGAGCCACATCCCAGCCAGTGTGTCCACTTAGCTCCCCAACCAGGCTTGTTCCCAGTCATAGATCATGTGCACGTCAGTGGTTGCTCTGACCCAGCTTGGCATAGCCCCTCACCTGTCTTGTCCTTTTCCTTAGATATTGTGACCTAGCATTCCTGATTTATGCAGACCAGTAGGTGTAAGAGCCTAGCTTGACATGACCTGTTCTTCATCCTGATTTCTGTTCTTGCTTGTGAGCTAAGGTTTGCTTGGTTCTGCCTAGTCTGTCCCCTTCTGTATCCAACCCACACATTAGCCATCTGTCGGAGTTACCTTTACCCAGCTTTCTTGACCCCCCAGGCCTAGGCTATGTGATCATCAACGAGAGTTGTGACCCACTAGGAGAGTTTCCCAAGTTCCCCCACTTGACTCACTCCCACCAAATCTTATACATGGCAGTGTGTGTTAGGCCAGTGCCCAGCATAGGCTGCCCTTCCATCTTGGTCTTGCATGAGCTGGTTAACTTTGTAGCCTGGCCCACCCCACATCCTAGTTTAGGATGCACATTTGGGTGCTGCTGCATTGGCCTGCTCAGACTGTTGTCAGATCCTTTACCTGTGAGTGATTGCAAGTTCCATGGTCACACCTAGCTCAGTCCATCACCACCCCAAGTCTTGAGCTAACCAGTGGGACTTGTATTTCCACAGGGTTTGGCTCATACATTTCACACAGAATCTACCCCTGGACCTGGTTCTCTTGTGTGTGGTGGTTAGTTTCATGGCCCTGCCAAATGTGACTCTTCCCCTGATCCAACTTCTGTCGGGTATTAGGATCTAGTCCTGCTAGACAGGCCTCCAGCCTTAGCTTTCACATAGACTGGCATGTGGTGGTCAGCATTGTTTGGTGATAACAAGTTCCATGCATGCAGGACTCACAAGTAGGCTGGTGTATCAGTGTGACCCATACAGATTGTCTGATCTCTTCTCTAAACCACCAGGTCTCAGTGCCCTTGCTGACCTTAAAGGAAAAATTACTCTGTCATTAGGAGTCCATCGGGAGTGATTCCTCACCCAGACGTACAGTGGCCTTATTCATGGACATACCTTGGCAGCAATTCCACACCCTCAAGGCCCCAGAGCTCACCGCTGGGCAGCCAGCAGGTGGGGCCTGGTGTGAAATGACACACTGGCTTCCCAGGCCCGGCTCACCACATGGTTGAGGTGACTGTAGTCAGGGCCCCAAGCATGGAGTTCAACCCAGCCTGGGTGCTCCCAACAGCCAAAGTTCCCTCTACCCGGATCCCAAGGTCATACTCCTCAAAATTTTTTTCTTTCTTTCTTTCTTTTTTTTTTTTTTAATTGGAAAGTCTGATATACAAAGAGGAGTAGAGACAGAAAGGGAGATCTGTCTGATGATTCAATCCCCAAGTAGCCGCAATGGCCAGAACTGAGCTTATCTGAAACCAGGAGCCTGGAGCCTCTCCTGTGTCTCCCACTCAAGTGCAAGTCCCAAAGGCTTTGGGCCATCCTCTACTGCTTTCCCTGGCCACAAGCAGGGAGCTGGATGGGAAGTGGGCCATAAGGATTAGAAACAGTGCCCATATGGCATCCTGGCATGTACAAGACAGGGACTTTAGCCACTAGTCTACTGTACCCAGCTCGCTACTATGGATATCTTAATGATCTTGACCTTGCAGAACAAGGAAAAGATAACTTTCTCCATCTTTTAATGTCTTCCTCTATTTCTTCTTTAAATGTTTTGTAATTTTCATTGTAGAGATCTTCCACATCTTTAGTTCGGTTAATCAATTCCAAGGTATTTAAGGTTCCTCTCCACTATTTTAAAGGGGACTGTACTTACAAGTTCACTCTCAGCCATGGGTTTTGTATATACTAGGGTAATTCATTTATGTTCATTAATATTGTATCCTGTTACCATGCCAAACTCTCATGAGCTTCAATACTCCTTATAGTCTTATATTTCTGCTATGCACAGACTCCTATCATCTGTGTATGCTGATAATTTGACTTTTTCATTTCCTGTTTGAATCCCTTTAATTTGTTTTTCTTGCCTAACAGCTCTGGTAACGATTTCTAATACTATATGGAATAGAAGTAATGAAAATGGCCAGCCTGGTCTAGATCCATATCTTAGCAGAAAAGCTTTCAGCCTTTCTCCATGTAGTGTGATGCTGACATTGGGCGTTCATTTATTGTTTTGATTGTGTTATAGAATGTTCTTTCCAGGTAATGTCTTGCTTAAGTTTTTAGCATGAAATTGTGCTGGATTTTATTAGATGCCTTCTCTGCATTGACTGAGATGGCAATATGGTCTTCACTCTTCAATTTTTTGATGTGGTGAGTTGTAAATCAGAATGCAGAGTTTTCAACCTTTCAAGGAAAAAAAAATGAGTTTGTTATGGAGCAAGGTGGCAACTATCTTGTAGGATAGTGCACTAAGGGGAAGGCAAAACAGTTTTTACAGTCAAAGAGAATAGACAGTCATGTTACGTGAACAACACCAGAGTGGTCACTGGTAGCTATCTGTTAATCCTATTGCAATAACATCTCAAGCAAAGTGAAAGTTACTGAAGTCAGCAGGCCCTCAAACAAACAATTACATTTTAAAAGCTAGTCCTGGTGTGGTAACCTAGTGGCTAACGTCCTTGGCCTGTATATACTGGGACCCTTATGTGCTCCAGTTATAATCCTGGTGGCTCCACTTCCCATCCAGCTCCCTGCTTGTGGTCTGGGAAAGCAGTTGAGCATGGCCCAAAATCTTGGGACCTTGTCATCCTTGTGGGAGATTTGGAGAAAGCTCCTGTCTCCTGGCTTTGGGTCAGTTCAGCTCTGGACATTGTGGCTACTTAGTGAGTGAATCAGTGGATGGGAGGTCTTTTCTCTGTCTCTCCTCTCTGTAAATCTGACTTTCCAATAAAAACAAACAAATCTTTTAAAACAAACAAAACAGCAAAATCTATTAAATAAGACAGGTTCTTCCAAGAGCCTCACCTGAACTGGCACCTTTGCAGAGTTCATGTTTGGTCCTGTTATCTCTTCTAGCTGATCGTTTGAAGCATACATATGTTGAACCACCCTGTGATTGTGTGCAGTTAACTTGAATGTGGAGAAACTTCTTTTGACTACATAAAGATAGCAAAAACATACAAAAAAAGTACAAATGATAAAAGTAATCCTCTTCCTCAATACTTATGGTTATTAAGAGACTAGGAGTTGAAACATCCTTATCTATATGTTTCAATAACTGATTGCCAGATATGAGACTTAATTAGGTTTGAAAAGCTGTCATAATACCAGATTGAAGCTTCTTTATTTGAGATGACATATAATCATGATCAGCCAAATGTCTGTTAATCTGTTCCCAGTTAAATTGTGTACACTGTATGGCACAGGAGTCATTCATACAGTGGAATAATTCCAGTCACATCTTAGGGATAGTTGCTGGTTGATGAATTTTATTTGGTCTCCCAGCCTAACAGTTGATTTCAAACTGGCCATCTCAGCATATAATTGACTGTCAATTTGTCTCTCTAACAGTTGATTTCAAACTGGCCGTCTCAGCATATAATTGACTGTCAATTTGTCTCTGGGTGAACCCATAAATCTTCTGAATCTTTTTGCCATTTTTGCACAAAACATAGAGTCTGAACTCCCTGATGCAAGGCTACTCCAGCCACAGCTGCGGCAACAGTAATTGCAATGATCCACATTGTGGCTGCAATTAACATTACTATAAACTGAGTAGCCTGCTTTTTAAGCTCTTGATTCAAGTTATGAAGAATGAACACAGATGCTGACTCTTCCCATTCTTTTTCTAGTCTAACAAGTATCCTCAACCCCACATGATCCCTGAGAAAGTATACAATTTCCCAGGGGGAAATTTGCAGTGTTATTTGTAGATAAATGAGTATACAAAAAACGATTCATGCATGACAGAATTCACAGATTGATTCCAATGTACAGACCCCACCATCAACACAAAAGGCAGTCTAACACAAGCTTGAGTTAAAATTTTTATAAATGACACTGACAGGTTTCCAGTTTGGCTGGAGACAGTCTCTATCCTTGACTCCATGGGTTCCAGAGCATTGATTTAATTTTCAGATGTGGTCATGATGGGAGTAGCCAGGAATAGATGAGAAAGGAACGACCATGCCACCTCCATGCCAAAGAATAGAATCAGATGATCTAACATGAATCTCACTGGTTTCATTAATCTGATTGAATCACAATAAACTTCCATTGAACTGGCTATGGGCAGAGCCCACAGGGTTTTGATCTATGACATTTTCATAGGAAATATGAAACGTCCTCCTTATTTCTGGTCCCACACAAGATACCCAAAATAGCCATGATATAATGGAATCATAAACTGGAGTGTGACAGTTATGCCTGACAGCCCTGTGTATTAACTATGGACTCAAGAAAAGCTACACCAGATAACAACAACAACAACAACAAAAACACAATTGTTTCTCTATGATCTTGTTGATTTTATTTTTTAGCACAGGAAGTTAAGCCCTTTGCTCTGGGTACAATCAGTGATAATGTGACCCTATGCAAATGGGAGTCCCTTTTGACCCCAACTCATAGTTATATTAAACTGTATCCCTTCTTCCTTTATTAGTGGTCCCTTGTCATTGAAATGCTCAGGAATCCAAATCAAATCATTGACATACCAGAACACTTGAATCCCACCATGTGACAGAACAATTTAGTGGGGAATGAGGAATGTAGGTCCAGTAAGTGTGATTATTACCCCAGCTTACAGCTGAAGCAGAGGACAGAGTGTGATGGCAACCATGGCTAGGAACAATGTCTCTGGAGACATTTTCCCCTTACATTGCACCATGTTGGTTGCTTCACGTGAGAGCTTCTAAAGTTGACCCCATGTCAGCAGCTTGGCAGTTATCACTGTGATAAATGGTGCCTCGGCTGTCAGCTACATCCTGTGAAATTCCCATTTTTAAAGGAAGATCCATTTTCTTTAGGGACAGGGATGTTTCCATGAGAACTGCTGCACTTCTCAAGCCAGATGAGCAACAGAGAAACCTGCAGTTTCTCTGGAGGATCAATCAGGAAATCCTGTGGGGACAAGAGCAGAACCTCTGCCCAGGGATAGTAGTGTTCTGGTCAGTTAGTTGTCTTACCAAGGCAGCGATTTAGAAGGCCACAATAGAGAATATTTGTTAACAGGAGTAATAAAGTCTTCTTGAGTGAAATTTTAAGAATTAAGTGTTAAAAATGCTAGGCATATAGTGTCTCTGGGGGGTATCACCCCTTTTATTTTTATTTTAAGTTATTTTTACCAGTTGAGTTTTTTTAGGGTGTGATGTGATATTTACATTTAATGATAGTTTGTTTTTAAAGTTTGTAAAGAATGCTTGTAATGTATAGGATGGATTACTCTAAGATGGTTTGAAAATTTTGCTTAGTATTTATAGGTTTATTGTGTATTTTAATAGTCAAGGGGATTTTCATGATAGGAAAATAGGTGAAAAGGAAAGATATAATAGTGCATTTATAACTCATAGGTTGTGTCTAGAGGAATTTACAGATGCTGTGAAGTAATGTCCATGAGGAGATAATTGTTACCTGTCCTTTTATGTGTTCAGGCATTACTACAGAATGATTCATTATTTCTATAGGGTATGGAGATCCTGAGAGGCTTTTGTTTAGAGTTTTAAGAGAGCATAGAGGAAAAATGAAGAAAAAGTCTGAGTCACAAGGTTGTTCAGTTTGAGGAACAATATTAAGTGAAAACTATTAAACAACAGTTTTAGAAAACATGTACCCAAAGGCTTGATATTTGCTATAAATTTAAAAGAGTATAAGTTAATAATTAAACTGAATTTTACATTATAAATACTAATCAGAAAATAACACGAGTAACTTGTTAGACTGGCGAACTTGAGCATAAATGCATTAATGATTTAAAATATTTTAAAACAGTTTATTAAACATTTAAATTATATAAAACAGAGATAATTTGTGTTGACTTTGTGATTTTTATTTAGGGCAGGACAATAAATTAATTTTAGAATCAGTTTAAAATCTTTAGATTTATGTTTGTTTTTAGCAACATGAATTTGTTAATTTTTTTAAAGAGTACTTACAAATATAGGTAGCATCAGATTTTAAAGAGTTGTGGCTGGAACCATAAAACTCATTAATGAATGAAACAGCTGTTATTTCTCTTAGCTTTGTCCAATTTATACTTAGCTGTACCAAGATGACTTAGGAAACTTGTATAACATCTGTTCTTTAATTTTTTTTTTGTTATAGAAAACTCCAAAATTTGGCTTAGAATAGGTGAAAGGGATATATATATTTTTAAAGATATAATATTTTTTGACCAATAAGCACAGACCGTAATGCGTGTTAACCATTTAAAATATTTCTGAAATAACTGACTGGAAAAGTGTGGCATAAAACTAAAATTTGTCATGAAGCCATTTTTTATTTAATCTCAAGGAATGTAGAGGCCAAGTAGTGTTACTGTAAAGCAACACCCATTTTTGTTTTGTAAAATACATGGTAGAAGACTGTAGGAATAGAATTTGGATTAGCAGTTGTTATCTCTCCACCACACCTGTAGAATTCAACGGTTTTAGCAGAAACATAGACATCAAGATACACACGTGACTACCACACTCAAACAATTCAGAAACCTGATGGGCCATAACAGCATCTCCTGTGGAGCCTGACCTATAAAACTGTGTGGCATGCAGTCTTCCTGAGTCCAGGATGAGTACTCAGAAAAGAAACAGATCAGGTGGTGAGATACATGTTTGTGGTTAAATGACAGTGCTAATCCTGTGAGCCTGGATGCTGTAATCAACTGCCAGGCTGTGTTAATCATCTCGGTGCCCTGCTCCCCCGACTACTAAGCCTGGTTTTGGAGCTCAGGATGACCACTACCCTCTGACTAGGGTCTCCAAAATGCTAGATAGTGTAAGGGAGATCATGTCAGATGACTATAGGATGGACTAAGAAGTCTTTACCAACCAAGTTTGATAATGGCAGTAACCACTAGAAATTAGTAAATGAAAAGACACCATGATACTTGAGTTTGACTTGACTCTGAGATGAAAAAATGGTCATTACTGTGAAATATATCCATTCAACCTAAGACCTATAGTTTGTTTCTCAGTAATGTAAATTATCCTAAGAGATATGCATAGAACAACCTAGATACATTTATGAAACTCTAGACATTCATCGTTTTCTGATTTTTTGGTCTACATTTTACTAATAGGCTTCATCTGTTCTGAAACTCTTGAAAATACACAGAATTGAATTATGCTTCTATAATTTTTAGACAAAGGGAATGTTTAAACTAGATGAGAGTGAAAGTATGCAGTATGGGTTTGATTCAAGCTCAGACACTGAAGGGTGCTGTTACTCACCTATAAGGCCTCTTTGGTTTCAAAATGTTGGTAAAATAAATCTCCAGGGCCCAGCAGCAGCCTAGCGGCTAAAGTCCTTGCCTTGAATATGCAGGGATCCCATATGGGTGCCGGTTCTAATCCCGGCAGCTCCACTTCCTATCCAGCTCCCTGCCTGTGGCCTGGGAAAGCAGTCGAGGACGGCCCAAAGCTTTGGGACCTGCACCTGTGTGGGAGACTGGGAAGAAGTTCCTGGCTTCAGATCGGCATAGCATGGGCCGTTGCACTCACTTGGGGGGTGAAACATCTGACGGAGGATCTTTCTCTCTGTCTCTCCTCCTCTCTGTATATCTGACTTTCCAATAAATAAATAAATCTTAAAAATAAATAAATAAATCTCCAGATTTCCAGCAAGACCCCTGGATCTTTTGTTTTTCCACTATGGGACAGGTGAATTTATGGGGTGCTATAATGTCCTCTCAGAAAACGAGGTGTTTTTTACATTGCTGTGTGATGTACCTTCTCAGTTTCTTTCTTTAGCTTACAGAGCTTTATAGAAAACTTAGTTTATTAAGGCTGAGGGTTTTATGATGGCTGTTAGAGTATGGATTAAGATTCTTCCTTCCTTTTTAAAAAGTTAGCGAGAGAGAGAGTGATCAATCTTTTATCCACTGGTTTAGTTCCCAAATGGCTATAATGTTCAGAGTTGGGTCAGGCCATTGCCAGGTACTAGGAGTTTCTTCTACTTCTCCCTCTCCCACTCAGGTGCAGCCTCCAAGTACTGGGCTGCTTTTCCATATGTACTAAGAAGGAGCTGGATTAGAACTGGAGAAGCTAAGGGCTTCAGTTGGCACCAACATTGAATCCTGGCATTACAGGGAGAGCTTTTTTCTGCTTATCCACAGCAATAACACAAATCCTGTTTCCTTCCTAACACGATTACTCATGCCAAAGGAAGCAATAAGCGTTATGAAATGGAATTCACTTTAAATAGTGCTTCACTGCCCAAACTCTCTAGTGCTTCATGCTTCACAGTAGAGGCAAGGGAAACCTGAAGAAGTGAGGAGCCTTCCTTGCATTGCCTGAACAACCTTTTTTCCCTTTCAGATTGATCAGATTAGAGCAATGCTACATCACCTCATCTGTAGGCTTCTAATAAATGGATGATATTAGAAATTTTGTAAGAATATATGAGTCAAGAGGACATCAAGTACCAATGGAGGGTAGAACAAGTTGGACAGCTCTCCTGGACCAAGGTCTGGGAGGATCAAAACTCTAAAGTGAACTATGTGAGCTAACGGATCTTGGAAGGGTTTCCTCAACCTTGGAACAATGAAGAAAAGGAGATTGCAGGTAGTTCTTTCATCCCCTTTCTCCCATTCCATGAACCTCCTCACCATCATTGGTGGTGCGCATGGGCATGCACCCCTCTCAAGTATGTAAATATCATCAAAAGTGAAATGAATTTATTTTTAAAATATATATGTGTCCATTGAGCAGGATAGATAAGGGCCTAGAAAAATAATTGAAAGGTTCTTGATAATGTTATTCTCAGTGAAGGGATTAGCTTTCATATCAGAGATTCTCTATCACTGCCTAGCACATTTCCATTACTTTGCTACTCTCATTTCCAGAAACGGTTCTCATGTTTTATATTTGGAGATAATGTTAATGCCTCATGTGTCTTGATAGCTCTGTCAAGGCTCAGCAATTGTTAAGATTTTTGTACAAAAAAGATGCAAGGAAGTATATTTTAAGAAATTTGCTATGGACAAATGTTGAGTGGTAAGTAGATATTATTGTGCCTGAATGAACCAAAGTGGACAAACACCACACACTGATAATATGTCAAAATCTCTTATTGTTTTGAGATTAGTTTTTACTTGAAAGGGTTACAGAAAGAGAAGGAGAGTTAGAGAGATCTTCCATCCACTGGTTTGTTAACCAGCTGGTCATAAAGGCCAGAGCTGGGCCATCCAAACCCTGGAATTTCTTCTGGGTCTCTCACTTGGATAAAGGGGCCTGAGAACGTTGTCATTTGCTGCTGCTTTTCCTGGTCATTAGCAGGAAATAGGCAGGAGTAGAGCTGGAATTGATATGAGATGTCTGTGCCTCAGCTGGAGAATTAGCTTGTACACCACACTGCTGACAGTTCAAAGTGCTTTTTCTTTTTCAGTTTTTTAGATGGAGGATTATTTTATTTAATATTTTTTCATCTAATTTCTGTGTTTTCCCAATGCTTTCTATATATACATATATACTTTTATTTTTTATAATGCTGACACAGTTAATTACATGGGATTTTAATTTAATTCTTTTCATCTAGTTTCTGTGTTTTCCAAATACATACACACACACACACACACACACACACACACACATATATGTATAATTTTATTTTTTAATGCTTAAGTAGTTCATTATACTGGAGGGGTCGACGATTAGGGAAAAGTGTTTGAGACTATTATTTCCACATCTTCTTTATTCTTCTTCCTGATTCTGAAAGAAAGGGAAAGATAAGGGGAGAAGCCACACCCAGCCTCCTAGCCACCTCAGTGCCTGGGGAAGGAAAACAACCATCTCATCATCTCAGGGTCTCTGATGTAGAGCATGTTCTGAGGGTTCTATTTGAAATTGTTTCAGTAGTTTTGACATGCTGTCAATCCTATAGATTCAAAGATGAAGGAATATTTTCAAGCTCCATTGGCTGTCATAGTCTCTCTTAGTCTCCAGTCACCTAGAAATTTGCTATCAAGCTTCAATGGGGTAGTTAACTAATTTGTTCTACCCTTCTTCCTCTGCTATGGCTTGCAGTTGCCATAAGTCTCCAGACTGCAGTCTGCAACGGACTATCACATCCTCCATATGTAGAACTGAGGAAACCCAGTTCTGACAAATGTACCCACTGTCAGATCAGAGGTCCTGCCATTCTTCCCATAGTTGGAGTTATGAGTCCAATGATTAAGTTGGGGGGACCCTCAAAGAAATCTTATCTAAGGCGATCTCATGTGTGCCTCCAGTACAGGGTCAAGCTCATTCTGTCATCCACATTGGCCTGCACAAACACTCACTGATAGTTACAACTGTTAGGGCAGATCTATTTATAGCCTCTTCTCTCATGCAAACCAGAGGATGCTGTGGCCCCGCTCAATCCTGCCCACTACACACTTGGCTGTCATGTGCATAATGGGAACTGTGGCTCAGTCATCACAACCTCCAAGAGCCCTCATTGGGCTGTCTCCCAACCCTGGTTCCTGTGCTTCCATTATGTACAGTGGATTGGTCTAGTCTGTGCCACATCTCATTCAGTTCTCATACGCATCATTTGGCATTGAAGCCTAACTCAACCCTACTGACTCTATCCTCCATCCTTCACTAGTGCTACCACTTGTCTAGCCAGGTCCACACCCAGTCTTGATTGTCATGCTCACCAGTGGGAGTTGCAGCCCATCATAGAAATTCCCACAGTTTCCCTACTGGACTCTCTCCTGACCTTGGATCTTGAAAGCTCCAGGTGGTTCTGCACTATAGCTTGACAGAGCTTGCCTTCAGTCCCAACACTTGCCAGCTGATGCTGTGGCAAAGCCAAACCAACCTATACTTACTATGCACCAATGGATGCAGTTAGCATAGCCTGGCTCTCTAACCCAGTTCACATGCAGGCCAACACTAGTTGTAGCCTTGCACGGCCTTGTCTGCATCCATTGGGGCTGTGGTCTTGCTCTGTGGCGAGCATCTGGGAGTTTGGATGAGGGAGTGGAGCAGTGTTCCAGGATGACCAAGTAAGCATGTGGATGAGGATCTGGAAGGCAAGGCAGCATGGCCTTTAATTTATGCAATGTGATTGATTTTTTTAGAACTCAACCCTGAGTGATGGGGAATCTGAGAAAAAATCCAGGAGAGAGATTTTCAAGTTGATGTAAGGGACAGTCTCTGAAGCCAGTGGGTAGCAGGGCTGTTGACAGTTCTTGAAGTGTTTGTTTGTTTGTTTATTTCCACATTGTTTCCTTCATGTATCTGAGGTAAAGGGGAATATTAAGGAAGAAGCTCCACCCAGTTTTCCCCCCACTCCAGGTCCCTGATGTCAGGCATGCTCTGAGGGTTTTGCTCAAGTGATTTTGATAGTTCAACAGTTATGAATTGCTGCCAATCTTGCCATTCTAAGCACTATGAGGTTGTTGAAGAATCCACTGATTGACATAGTCCATCATAGAGTCTCCGTTTGCCAAGTTGTTCACTGCCAACATATGGCTGAGGTGGTTTGTGACTTGTTCTGTCCTCTGTCTTTTGATGGTTAGAGTTCTGAGTCCAGCAGTTCAATTGGGGAGCTCCCCAAAGAGACTTTGCCTGAGGTGTTCCCAGACCAGATTCTTGTATGTACTAGCAGGCACAGGGCCCGACACAGTCCATCGCCCTAATCAGCTGGTGGTTGCAATTTCTGGTCAGTTCTATTTCCAGTGCTGTCTTCCACATGAACCAATGGGTGTTGCAGTCCATCCTGGTTCTGCCTAGCACACACTCAGCCCTCACATAAACCATTGGGAGCTGCAGCCTAGTTGAAGCAACCCACAATAACCCCCACCATGCCCGCCCCTATCCTGATTTGCCAGTATGTGCAGCAGACTAGTCCAGTCTGTCCCACATCCCATTCAGCTCTCTTACATGTCAATGGGCATTGAAGCCTAGTTCAACCCAACAAGCCTGACTATCCAGCCCTTTCTGTTCTAGCCACCCAAGCCCCTGTCCTGGTTTTCGTGCCCTACAGTGGGGGATGGTAACCCCAGAGGGAGGAGCCCACTATTTCCCTTCTAGGCCACTCCTACTCCTGGATCACGCACTCTCCAGGTGGTTCTGCAGTTTAACTTGACAGAATTAGCCCCCTATGCCAGCATGTGCCTGTTGATACTGCAGCAATGCCATAAAACCCTCACCCACTCTGATATGCTTGCACATCAGGAACAGTCAGTCCGGCCTGGGTTTTTAGTAGTATATGTGCTGTCAAAGTGAACACAAGCCTGGCTTTTCCCTGATCTAGCTCATATGAGGCTCACAAGTGATATAGCCCTGCCTAGCTTACGTTCTCCAGTGGGAGTAGCCATTTAGCACAGGCGCACCCCCATTTTCCCCCTTCCGGCTCTGCACCCCTTTTGGGTTGTCACGTATGCTGGTTGGGCACTGCAGTCACATCTGGTACAGGTAACCTCACATTGGCATTTGTAATGTGCACTGGTTTTTGTCACAACTGAGCCTGGCTCGACCCACACTCTGTTCTGCTCAGATTAGTCAGTTGATGATGTGAACTGATTCAGCCTGGACTGCCCCCAACCCATGCCAAATGTGTCAGTGGAAAATTTTTCCATGGCCTGTTCTGAGCTGTTTCCTTCCATGTTTCTTGTTCTATCCTGCCAGAGGAATTGCCCAGGCTCCTCCATCAGAACCTGTCTCAATGTCAGATTTTGCGCATACCAGAGGGTCCATGAGCCTGTCCTACTCAGTTTACCTCCTGTCCTAGCAGGAACAGTGGCTTTTCCTGACTGGCCTTCAACCCAATCTGGTTCTTACTGTTGGATATTTCAGCCCAACTATGGCTCGTCCATACCCAGATACAACTCTCACATGGCTCAGTAGGGGCTGAGACCTAACCTAGTCTGCCTAGTCTGTCCTACATATACCCTGGTCCTCCAGAGCACCAGATGGTGTTGGAGTCTGGCTCAGCTTGGTGCATCCAGTAACAGTCTACAGTTGTGCTAAGTGAGACTATAACTGTATCCTGATCAGAATGCAGCCCCCATTCCAGCTTCATGCTCCTTGGTGGGAACCTCCATCCAGCTAGCGTGTCCCCTTAGCTCCCCAACTGGAGCTGTTTCCAGCCAGTGTTCAGCATGCCAGTGGTTGCTCTTACTCAGCTTGGCACAGCCCCTCACTTTTCCCGACCCTTGCCTTACGCTGTGGTTTAGCGTCCCTAGCTCATGCAGACCAGTAGGTGCAAGAGCCTTGCTCAGCATGACCTGTGCTGCATCCTGATTTCAAATTTTGCTTTTGGGCTAAGTTTTGCTCAGTCCTGCCCAGTCTGCCACATTCCATTACCAATCCACACATTAAACAGCCATTGGAGCTACTTTGCCCAGCTTGACTGACCCCCAGGTCTAGACCATGTGTTCACCAGCAGGAGCTGTGTATGACCTGTCAGGGGAGTTTTCCAAGTTCCTCCACTTTACCCACACCCGGACCCAGTTCTCATACATGCTCTTGGGTTTTAGGCTAGTATCCGGCATAGTCTAGACTTCCATTTGGCCTTGTATGAGCTGGTGAACGTTGCAGTCCAGCCCACCCCACACCCTATTCAGGATGCACATTCGGGTGCTACTGCCTTGACCAATGCAGAATGTTGTGGTTTCCTTTACCTGTGAGCAATGGCAGGCTCCTTGGTCACATCTAGTTTAGTCCATCACCCTTCAACCCTTGAGCTAACCAGTAGGTCTCATTTCCATGGGGTTTGGCCCCCACATCCCCCACAGAATCTACCCCCAGATATGGTTCTCTTGTGTGCCACTTAATTTCATGGCCCTAACAAATATGACCCATTCTCTGATCCATCATCATGTCAGGTAATAGGATATGATCCTGCTAGACAAGCCTTAGCTTTTGCGTGGACTGGTGTTCAGTGACTACAAGTACTACACAGCATTTAAAGGAGTTTGGTATATCAGTCTTTTTTTTTTTTTTTTAAAGATTTATTTTTATTATTTTTTCATTGGAAAGGCGTATATACAGAGAGGAGAGACAGAGAGGAAGATCTTCCGTCCGATGATTCACTCCCCAAGTGAGCGCAACGGTCGATGCTATGCCGATCCGAAGCCAGGAGCCTCTTCCGGGTCTCCCACGCGGGTGCAGGTTCCCAAAGCTTTGGGCTGTCCTCTGCTGCTTTCCCGGGCCACAGGCAGGGAGCTGGAAGGGAAGCGGGGCTGCCGGGACTAGAACCAGCGCCCATATGGGATCCCGGGCGTGCAAGGCGAGGACCTTTAACCACTTGCGCCACCGCGCCGGGCCCGATCAGTCTTATCTATAAAATTATTTGGTCCTTCTCCTCCAAACTACTAGGTCTCATTGCCCTCGCTAACCTTCAAAGGAAAAGTTACTCTGTCATTGGGATTCTTTAGTATTGATTGACATCCCAGAAGTACAGTGGGCTTGCCATGCAGATACCTATGAAGCAATTCAAAGCCGAAAACCCCAGAGCAGGCAGCTGTTCAGCCAACAGGCGACCCTATCACCAAATGACAGGTCACCACGTGGACATGGTGGCTACAATTGGGGCCCCTCCCCAATCCCATGCACAATGCCAACTTGGTGGTGGGTTGGGCCCTGGGCCGCCCTAACCCTCCAAACATCCCCCTTTGGTGTACTCACCATAAAGGGAGCAGTCTCTGGAGTTTGGGCAGGCCCTGGAACAGGTCACCACATGGACGCCGTGGTGGGAATCAGGGCTCTGAACTTGGAGAAGATCCTGACATGGTACTGAATACAAAGATTTTTACTTTGGAATTATTAATGCTTTAGAGTTGCTAATCTTCCATTGCGCAGTCTCTTCTGTGGATTACAGAATGTTTTGGACATGATTGGCCTTCACTCACTAGATACCAGTAGTTCCTGTCCATTTGTGACTTCTTAAAATGTTTCTTTCTTTCTTTTTTTTAATTAATTGCATTGTATTATGTGACACAGTTTTATAAGTACTGGGATTCCCCCCCACAATTCACCTAACACTCCCCCCCATGGCGGATTCGTCCACCTTGTTGCATAACCACAGTTCAAGTTCAGTTGAGATTCTTTCATTGCAAGCATATACCAAGCATAGAGTCCAGCCTCTTATTGTCTAGATAAGTTCAACAGCTTGTTGGGGAGACCTTCTCTGGTCTGAAAGTAGAGCCAGCAGAGTATCATCCCGATCAATTAAAAGCCCCAACATAACACCAGCAACAATTTAGAACATTATGGAATTAATTGACATAACCAATATGAGTAACCAATATGTTAAAAAAATGCAAGTTCTTAGCCACATCCTGTGACTACTGCATTGACATTTCTATTTTGGTTTATATACAACCTGGTTCTATACATCTTAAAATGACTATAGATCACTGTTCAGCTGTTATGTGTCTATTTTCTTTATAATATTTAGCATTTTATAGCATTGAAGCATAATTTTGCTGAACCTGGCTTTTTTTCGGGAAGTCTAGACTGGCTTATAACTCTAACAAGACATATGTCAACAGTTTAGGTGCAATACAGTTTGAGGAGGGGTGTGCAGAGAAATCCTCAATATCCTAGTGAGGAGTAACTAATATTTCACGTCTTCCTCACACCTTCTAGGGAGATGGAAGATTTCTCCACTCTCTCGCCCCATTATGGAATAACATAAGATATTAAAAGTATATTATGTTTTACAATTCTTTGATGTAGATCATAAGCAGTCTGACTCACATTGATTGTTGCTTCATTGGTTATTTCACAATATCTTATTGTATGTGAGATTGGCAGTTTGAGGTTGAGATAATATTACATTTTACAGATACTATTTTTCATATTGACATCATTTCATCTTAAGGCAAACATGTGGTATCTAACCTTCTGGGATTGGCTCATTTCCCTTAGCATTATGCTTTCCAGTTGGGCCCATTTAGCCACAAAGAACTGCATTTTTGATTTTTTTTTAATAGCTGTTTAGTATTCCATGGAGTGGATGAACCATAGCTTTTTTATCCAGTCTTCTGTTGATGGGCATTTTGGTTGCTTCTAAGTTTTTGCAATTACTGATTGTGCTGCCATGGACATAGGGGTGCATGTTGGTTTCTCGTGTAACAGGTGTTTTGGATGTATTCCTAGGACTGCTATTGCTGGGTCATATGGAATGCAGATTTTCAGTTGTTTGAGTGTTCTCCACACTGATTTCCATAGAGGCCGTACCAACCTGCAGCCCCACCAGCAATGGAGAAGGGTTCCCTTTTCCCTGCATCCTCACCAGCAAGTGTTATTGGCGTTTCTTTGTATGTGGACCAATCTTACTGGCATTAGGTTGATGTTTTAATTTGGATTTCCCTTATTGCCAGAGAACTTGAGCATTTTTTCATGTTTGCCATTTGGGTTTGTTCCTTTGTGAGATGTCTGCCAATTTCCCATGCCCATATCTTGAGTGGCTTGTTTGTTTTGGTATATTGGTTGTTTTGGAGCTCTTTGTAAATTCTGGAGATTAGCCCTCTATCACCTATGTAGTGCGCAAAGAACTTCTCCCATCCTTTGGGTTGCTTTTTTTTTTATTTTGTTGATTGTTCCCCTTGCTGTGCAGAAGCTTATTAATTTGATGAGATCCCATTTGTTTATTTTGGTCTTGATTGCTATTGCTTTTGGTGTTCTTTTTAGGAAGTCAGGACCTAACCCTAGATCTTGCAGGGTATTTCCAACTTTTTCTTCTAAACGTTTGAAGGTTTCTGGATGTAGGTTTAGGTCTTTTATCCATTTAAATTTGATCTTAGCATATGGTGAAAAATGTGGGTTTATCTTTTTGTTTCTGCAGACTATCAATCAGTTGTCCCAACAACATTTATTGAAGAGACCTTCCCATTTGCCTGGATTGTCATTTGTCTTTTAGTCAAAGATTGTTTGACTGTATTTGTGTGGGCTTCCTTCTGTTGTTTCTATTCTGCTCCATTGATCCTTCTCTCTATCTTTGTGCCAGTACCAGGCTGTTTTGATAACCACTGCCCTATAGTATGTCCAGAGGTCCGGAACTGTGATTCCCCCTGTTAACATCCTATTCTTCAGAATGGTTCTAGCTATTCATGGTTTTTTATGTTTCCAGATGATCCTTTGTATAATTGTTTCCAATTCCATGAAGAATGTTTTGGGCAATTTGATTGGAATTTCATGGAATGTATATATTGCTTGTGGTAGTATAGACAGTTGAATGAT
Source organism: Ochotona curzoniae (assembly GCF_017591425.1). Taxonomy (NCBI): domain Eukaryota; kingdom Metazoa; phylum Chordata; class Mammalia; order Lagomorpha; family Ochotonidae; genus Ochotona; species Ochotona curzoniae. The sequence goes on along the minus strand of NW_024466388.1, from coordinate 36,760 downwards.
ATTGATTTTACCTATCCAGGAGCATGGGGTATTACTCCATCTTTTGAGGTCTTGTTCAATTTATTTTTTAAATAGTTTGTAGTTCTCTTCAAAAAGGTGTCCTACAGTTTTGGTTAGATTTATTCCTAGATACTTCATAATTTCCTCTGTTATTTTGAATGGTACCTTGCTGATTAGATCTTTTTCCATCTTGGGGCTGTTTGCGTACACTATGGCTGTTGATTTTTGTTCATTTATTTTGTACCCTGCCACTCCACCAAACTCTTGTATAATTTCTAGCAGTCTCTGTATTGATTCTCTTGGTTTTTGTATGTAAACAATCATGTCATCTGTGTATAGTGAAAGCTTGACTTCTTCATTTCCCATTTGAATTCCTTTGATTTCTTTTTCTTGTCTTATGGCCTCAGCAAGTACCTCTAGGACTATGTCAAATAGCAGTGGGAATAGTGGACCTCCTTGTCTTGTTCCAGATCTCAGTGGGAAGGGTTCCAGTTTTTCTCCATTCAGTATGATGCTGGAATTGGATTTTTCACATATTGCTTTGATTGTTTTGTGGATTGATCCTTCTATGCCTGCCTTGGTTAGGGCTTTTAGCATGAAGTGATGTTGGATTTAGTTGAAAGCTTTTTCTGTGTCTATTGATACTATTACGTGGTTCTTGTTTTTCAGTTTTTGGATGTGGTGTATTACATTTATGGATTTCTGTTTGTTGAACCATCCCTGTATCCCAGACATGAATCCTACTTGATCTAGGTGAATGATCTGTCTTATGTTTTTTTTGAATTCTATTGGCTAGGATTTTGTTGAGAATCTTAGCGTCAATGTTTGTCAGAGAGATAGGTCTGCAGTTTTCCTTCTCTGTTGGTTCTCTATCCGTTTTTGGGAATAAGGTGATGTTGGCTTCATAGAATGATTTTGGAAGGGTTGCTTCCTTCTCTATTGATTTGAAGAGTTTGTAGAGAATTGGAGTTAGTTCTGTTAGGAATGTTTTGTAGAATTCTGTAGTGAAACCATCTGGGTCTAGGCTTTTCTTTATTGGGAGATCTTTAATCATTGATTCAATATCTGCTTCGATTATGGGTTTGTTCAGGTCTTTTGTTGCCTCTGGGCTAAGTTTTGGTAGGTGGTGAGAGTCTAAGAACTTTTCCATTTCTTGGTGATCTTCTGATTTGCTGGAGTACAGTTCTTTGTAGTAATTTCTAATTATTTTCTTAATGGTTGCAGTGTCTGTTGTTATGTTGCCTTTTTCACCTGTGATGCTGTTAATTATTGATGTCTCTTCCTTTTTCTTTGTCAGTCGGGCCAGTGGGGTGTCTATTTTGTCTATCTTCTTAAAAAACCGTCTTTTCGATTCATTGATTTTGAGTATGGTTTTTTTTTATTCCTCTTTGGTTTATGTACTCCCTTGTTTTGATAATTTCTTTTTTCCTATTTTGTGTGGGGAGCTTCTGCTGCTGTTTTTCCAATTCCTGGAAATTTTTTAATTCCTTCATTTGGCACCTTTCTTGGATCTTGACATGAGCTTCAATTTTGATGAACTTACCATGTGGCACTGTTTTGGCAGTGTCCCACAAGTTATGGAATGTTGTATCAGAGTTTTCATTGGTTTCCATAAATTGTTTGATCTCATCTTTAATTTCTTCTCTGACCCATTGTTTGTTTAATCACATATTGTTCAACCTCCAAGAGTTTCTGTATAACCTGGGGCATTTTGAATGATTGATTTGGTTTCATTCAACGGTGGTCTGAGAGGGTACATGGTATGATTCCAATCTTTTTGAACTTATTTAGATTTGCTTTGTGTCCTGTTCAGTACAGAGTTCGTGTGTCACCTGTGCACGGGAGTACAGGGCACAGAGGGTTCAAGGCACTCTCTCAAAGCATCTCCTGTGCGTGGTCCGCAGCGCTTGGGGTTGTTCCAAGGTACAGTTTAGCCAGGTTCAAGGAACTTGCCCTGTGGCCTCAGTTGCGGGGATCTCTGCATGGAGGGGTGGGGAGAAGAGCATCAAGGAGCCTTGGGCTTTGTGCGTGCCCTTGAGGGGCCGGCTCAGGGAACTGCTGACCCACTGCCACCCCTACCTGGCTCACCGAAACCTCAGGCTCTCTTGCAGTCTGCCTCCGCCACTGGTGATGACCTTCGCCAGTGACAATCCCTCCAAGCTTCCATATCCTCTGGGTCAGCTGCATCTTCTGTCCGCTGTCTCTCCCGTTGGCTGTCCTTAAACATGACTCAGCAGGTCTGGAGCTGGATGCTGTCTTCCCTGTCTTTGGTTTGGTTTGGTTTCTGGTTGCTCTTCCAAGTTGTGTGGATCTTTTTGGCTCCACACTGTCCAGAGAACTTCACGCACCTCTCCCCGCGGCTCTTTGCTGCTCCACTTATGCTTCTATGGCGTTCTATCCCTCTTTCGCTCCAATCTCCCTCACATCCATCCTCCTACGTTGACCCTCTTGTGATTTCCCCTGACAGCTTAAAATGGGAAAATGTCTCTGGATATTTTGAAAGGTTTTCCATGTAGCAAGATTGCCCATGGTCAACTTAGGGTGACATCTTTCAAGGTCATTATTAGTAGGAAATCTCTGACTCTTTGACACTGTGCTGAAGTGATAATCAGTTCTGGATATGGAATCAGAGGGAAAAAAATCTGTGCTTGAATCCTGGCTCTACTGCTTATGAAATATAAGACTTTGAGTAAGATGTTTAGTTTGTCTGAGAATGAATTCCTAGTCTGTTAAGTAGAGATGATAGTGCATAATTTCTGAGATGAATGAAAACCAGGGAAACCATATGTATAAAGAATATGGCATGTGATAACATACTCTGTAATATGTAACCTCATTGTGCTTACTAATATACAAAATATAGCTTAAATTGATTTTAATTTAATTAAATTAATTTAAATTAATTTTGGTTAATTCAAATTGGTGGAGAAATACAAACTTTCCTGTGGTTCCCTGTTAACATATGGTATGTAGTTCTGGTTTTACAATTTCTCTCTTCACCTGAATTTCCATCCCAGTCATTTAAGAATGAATTATTTATGACTCTAGAAATGAATTATTTATGACTAATGGCAAGAGACTGGGAAAGTGGAAAAACGAGTGGTGAGAGATCTGGAGAGAGGTTTCCTGGAGGGATCGTCTATTTGAGTGCTCCAAGTACAGGCGTCAGCAACTAATTTAATTTCCTGATGTGACCGTGTGGAAACACTATAAAGGACACTGTCAGCCTTCCATCATTCTGATCTCCATTCTCTACTGACAAGTGCCAAATCCACCTTTTTTCTTTTGCTTTGGGAGACAGTGACATTGATTTTATTATTCAGGAATGTGGCTGACAAAATATTAAATTTGTTTTCCTAGGAAGCTGTTTAGAGAACAGTCAAAATGACTAGCACAATTTTCTTGTTGGCTCTTCAGTCTGAATTTCTTCTGTGCTGAATCTCAATTTAGAAATAAGACCAGGCTCACCAAGACACAGTCGCGATCAAACAGTTGGTTAATGCTATAGTCGCTGACATCCCTTTTCATCCACCACATTCAGAGCCTCCCATGTCGGAGAATCAAGATGGCAGAATAGGGTAAGGATACATTTAATCAGATGGAGAAACATTTAATCAGGATGAAGCAGAGAGGACATATTTCAGAAAATGGGAAAAGACAGAACAATAGCAGAGGGGTACCTGGAGACTGACAGACACAGAAAAGCAGCAGGCACAGCTGTGTAGTGTTGCATTGAATGATACTCCAGCATGGCGATCTGAACTCCAACAGCAGACGGAACTCCACTAGCAATCAAGTGGGAAGGGACTTTCACTGGGAGCTTGGGAGGTGAACCCAGACAAAACACTGTCCATCCTGCTGGTCCCTTTGATTTGACCAGGAGCAGAGACAGAGCAGCAAATCTGTGGCAGTGTGAGAACAGAGTGAATTTCATAGCCCAGTCAGCCCCCGAGAGCTGAATTGGGCGCTATTTTGCATAAGGAGGAAAGGGCAAGGGAAAGGACAGAGCATGGGAAGTGAGCTCATTTCTAACTCGGTGAACTGCAACAACGTGGCATTCTACAGGTTCCATCCAGGGCAGGTCTGGGTAGCCCTCAGATCTGACGGCCAGCAGATCAAGAACAGTTGTGGTAGCACTTTGGGCGCCATTTTGCACATTGTGGCAATAGCCTTGGGACTGCAGGGGACAAGAGAGAACTGAGCATGTACTGAGCTCATGAGAGCTTGCTGAGGTCCCACAGGAAAATAATACCGACTGTGACATTGTACCGGTCAAAATAGATCCATGTGGCACCCAGACCTAACGTCCAACAGGTTCCGACAAGATCAGTGCCACCAACAGCCTAACTAGATAGGACATCTGGTGTCTCTCTAATCCTGGAACCCACACCAACTGGAAGAGGGAGAAAGGTTGCAGACAACGGTGCAGCCTCAGCACGGTATCACAGGAGGTGGAGACCACAGTGGATATCTGACGTAAGAACCCAGACCTGGAACTCTCTGGAAGTTATGGCACAACTGGCTGCAAGCAAAAAGTTGTGTGCCAACTGCAATAAGTAAAATCACATTGTAGACCTGTGGATGACACAGCTTAGAAACCTGCCCCAAGGAGAAGACTGCTAACCAAAAGTACAATGATCAAGAGCAAAACAAGAGACAAAGGCACAATGAAGATTACTGAGCACTCCCCTGCAAAGAAACAAAACCCTTTGCCAACCTCAGAGTTAACTGAGGAAGACATTGAGAAAATGGGGGACACAGAATCCATAAGACTCATTTTGAAGATTCTGGTCATGCAAGAGTTCAAAGAATTTAAGGATGCAGTAAAGCAAAGCAAGGCTGGTATATCAGAAATTAAGAACACAGTAGAGCAAATTACAAGTACAGTGGAGAGTCTCCAAAATAGAATGAAGCAAACAGATGAAACAATCTCAGAATTGGAAGATATTTCATGTCATCAGGGAGGAAGCAAACAAAAAGCTGGAAGCAGAGCTGGATCAGGCCAAAAAAAGTATTCAAGAATTGAAAGACACTATTAAGAGGCCAAATATAAGAGTTATTGGAGTCCCAGAATGTGCAGCAAGAGAAGCTGAGTTTGCAAATGTATTTCATGAAATAATCTAGGAAAAAATCACTAATCTGGAGAAAGAATTGGAAAACAAGATCCAGGAGGTGCACAGAACTCCCAACAGGCTTGATCAAAAGCGATCTTCATCAAGACATATGATTATCAAACTCTATTCAATTGAACATAAGGAAAAGATTCTTAAATGTGCACATGAAAAACATCAATTGACATATAAAGGAAGGCCAATTAAACTCACAGGAGTTCTCTCACGGGAAACTCTACAGGCAAGAAGAGAATGGAGTGACATATTCCAGATACTAAAAGAAAAAAATTGTCAGCCTAGGATAACATACCCCACAAAGCTTTCTTTCATCTTTGAAAATGAAATAAAATTCTTCCAGAGTAAAGAAAATCTAAAAGAATTTGCCTCTTCCAAACCTGCCCTACAAATGATACTTCAAGATGTTCTCTTGACAGAGAAGAGGAATAGCACCTACCAAAACCAAAGGCAAATGGGAAGAACATCCCAGTAAAAGGACAAGAGAAGACTAAATCAATGAGCAACCCATTCCTAAAATGACAGGACCAAAGTACCACCCATGTATATTTAACTCTAAATGTAAATTGCTTAAGCTCAATGAAACATCTTAGATTAGTAGACTGGATTAAAAAGCAAAACCCATCTATTGTCTGGAGGAGACACACACCAATAAAGATCAGCAGAAACTCTAGCATGTGGGTTTTGTTGTTTTCTGTTGGTTTCATCTCTTCAAAACACTTTCTTCTGATTAAATCATTCAATGACTCGTAGATCATAGAGTGGCATCATTTTCTTCAAGAAGGCTCTTTATTTTCATTTCTTCAGCTACACGTTAGACATTTAATAGCATGTTTAACTTCTTGATGTTGTTAATTTCTTTTTTCTCTCGGATGTTGATTTTGTTTTGTGGCTCTTCATTTAAGGGAAGCTATAGTAGTTGTGTAATGGAGACTGTCATATCTAGTGACATGTAACTGCACTGCATTGTAAATTTCTATTTTTCTTTCTATTATTGATTTTGTATCATGACTTTTCATTTCAGGGAATGTACAGTAGTTATGTAATGGAGACTAACAACCAGATGTGAGGATGCAGTGTGGTGTGCATTTCTCTTTTCCAGACAAAGATGGACTTACTGTGAAAATGTTTATATTATATTTTGACAATAGGATTCTGGACTCTCTGCCATTGTCCATGCCCGCAATGATGAACATATGACTGAGTATGAAGAATTATATGTTAGTATTGATATAAAGGAACTGGGGGAGGGAATTGGGGAGGGGATAAGGGAATATGGAACTGTATCATAAAATGATAGCAATAATAATAAAATGTGGGGAAAAAAAAAGAAAAAAGACAGAATGCATCAAGACAAACTTAAAAAAAAAAACAGAGCCTCCCATGTCTACTACATGCTGGCAATTAAGAACCTCTTTTCCAATAGCAAAACAAAACACATACACTTGCTATTGTTTTTTCTGAAATTGTTCTTTCTGAGTATTGGAGTTTCACTCATTTATGCAACTCTCTTTTCCTTCTGTCTGTCTTCTTCCTAATTTTTGTAAGTTTCATCATAGAACCCAAGGTTAGAGATAGATACAAGAGACCTTCAAATTCATTAGTTGATGTGCATCCAAACCATTTGTGATGTGTTATATTGTCCTGTCATTGAATGATTTAAGGGATGGAGCTCATTGCTACACAATGCAAGATGCTCAACTGATGAACAGTGGGTTCTAATTGGTAGAAGTACAGCTCCTTGCTCTGTTTTACAATTAGTGCTCCTTCAACAATTGCCTGTTTGAGGATCTAACGTGTCAAGTTCCAGATATGAAAAGAAATATTGTTAACCCTTTCCAGTATTATTTAATTCAGTATAAACTCTTTTCAGTTTGCTGCCACAAGCCAAAACACCAGATGTAGCAAGCCATGCAGGTTTCATTCCAACAGGGAACATGGTCATGAGGACAAGTGCAGAGGCAGAAAGAGGGAACTAAGACATCTTCTGCCATAGTGACAGGAATGGGTTCCAGGGGAAGTAGGTTAGAGGGGAAGAGCAAGAAGAAGCATGGCAAGCATATGGGAATGTGCCATTACGGCTGAGGGCAGGTGCCAGGGGCCATTAGGGATTACTAGATAGGGACGTGAGTGGGCAACAAGGGGTTGGTGGATAGAACTGTTGGGGCCACAGGGAATTGGTAGATACAGAGGTGACCAAGGGCTAAGGGGAGGAGTTGCAGTGGATTGACAGATAGGGCCTTCAGGAATGGTGCCATGAGGTTACAGTGACAGTGTATTGGTGGGAATAAAATTATGAAATTACAGTGGATTGGCAGGCAACAAAATTTGAACCTGAAGGGCATATGAATCTTAAGGAAGCTGAGGTTTAGAGGAAGCAGATATTTAAAATTGTGTTGATTCCAAATGGCTGGGGTCTTAGGGCCAATGTTCACATCACTTTTCATAAATAAAGTCTTTCAAGGAGTAGATTTTTATGATGGTGTGCTAAGTGGGTATACATGATTAATTTAGGAAATAAATTCTTTTTTTAAAGATTCATTGGACCAGAGTAGGCCTCAAGCAGGGAGCTGAATGGGAAGTGGAGTTTCTGGGATTCGAACCAGCACCTAAAAGATATTCTGGTGTTTGCAAAGTGAGGATTTTAACCACTAGGCTACTGTGCCGGGCCATTTGCTGATCTTAAGCAATGAAAACCTGTTGAAAGGCAGAAAACACAAAGATTAATTTTATATAAAAAGCACTTGGATATAAGAGGCAGTACATTCATATGTCTCATATTTTAAGACAATTCAACAGTGCTAGAGTTTACTGGAGCTAGGTAGAAAGTCTTGTTATTTATTAGGTAAAAGCCCTTTAACCATTTAAAAATCTTTCAATAATGTATGTATTTTAAAACTTGCTTTAACAGAGGATCAAATTTCTATCACATGTATCAATGATAAATGTTTAGAAAATGTTGCAAATGATAAAAAACTATAATCAATTATATCACATAAATTTTCTTTTATAATCTTCCTCAACAAGAACACATTTCCATGTTTGTAACCATTTTGCATCTTAATATATTAACTAACAGAGAACATGGGTTCATCTCATATATTGAAACTGTTTAAGGATTGATTATATTTTAATTTTATAGCAGTTTATCTTTGATATAAACATTGTATTTTTTAGAGAATGCTTTCAGTGTTATATTTAATTATGCACAAACATTGTTCATAGTGTACAAGAGGCTAGATATTAAGTTTATATTCAAAGATTTTCCTCTCTGTTTCTCCTCCTCTCTGTATATCCGAGTTTCCAATAAAAATGAATAAATCTATTCTTTAAAAAAGAAATATCTTGCTTAAAATTTAAACTCTGTAAAGATCTTTAATTGAGTATACATTGTTTTTGGAGGTCATTGCTACAGCAAGTTACTGAACAAATTTGTAAGGAATAGTTGTTTTTTTTTTTTTCTTAATTGTTTTCAGCCCTACCCCAGTGAGTGCATTATGGGTCGGGAAGGAACAAAGAGATGGGGAAGGAGAGTGTAGTGAGGGACAGACAAAGGAAGAGGTGAGTGAAAGCAGAAGAATGGGAAGGTATAGAGGTGGGTATTGGGAGTGCAGGGCTGCAGGCATGGCAGATGCAGATGTAAGTGGACAAAGGGGATAATTACCACAGGACATTCATTGGTGAATAGAGCTGTAAGGTATCATGTCATAAAGTACAGAGGATTGGCAGAGAACACAATTTAAAACCTAAAGGGCATGAAGCTTACAATTGTGAGGGCCTAAGGTGTTCAAGACCTAGGAGCGGCAGGTATTTAAGGTGGCACATCTGCTTTAGTGGCCACTGTTCCAATCAGTCCTTACAATAAAGTAATGAATAGATTGAAATTTTTCTAAAGGTATAGAATATCTAAAAATACTGCTTATTGAACAGAGTGAATAATGATTCTTTACAGAAGCTGGCTTATGCTGCAGGCATAAGGACAATTGACTTTAATGATGTGTTTTAAATGTAAGATTTTTAAAGTAGGTTAATGCAAGGATGAATATGGGTCCCAGTCATGTAAGGTGTTCAAACTGTAGCTAACTTACAGTGCCATGATCAAGATCTGAGATACATAAAAGCAGGCATAGCCAGAGGCACATAGGGCTGGATACAGAAGGAGAGAGGCAAGACTTGTTAGTATAGGTTTCTGAAATACAAGAAAGAGTACAGAGCATACCAGATAAACTGGCACAGTAGATGGGGCCCTGTGTTCATTTATAGTGAGTTCATCTATAGCCTCAAGTGTTTGAGTGTACTAAAAATCAGCTATTGTGACAATTCATTAACAGCTACCCGGAATAGGGCAAGACCACCCAGTGTCATCCAAAGATCCGTATCATCTACTCTCTTCCATTTCTCAACCTCCCCACTCTAATCGGTGGTCCTCATGGCATGCATCCCTCTCATATGTAAATATCATGAAAAATAAGATTTACTTAGTTTTTAATTAATTTTTATTGCAAAGTCAGATATACAGAGAGGAGGAAAGACAGAGAGGAAGATCTTCCATCCACTGATTCACTCTCCAACTGGCTGCAATGACCGAGTTGAACCGATCTGAAGCCAGGATCCAGGAGCTTCTGGGTCTCCCACATAGGTGTAGGGTCCCAAGGTCCTGAGCCATCCTTTACTGGTATCCCAGGCCACAAGCAGGGAGCTGGGTGGGAACCAGGGCTGCCAGGACATGGACTAGCACCCATTTTGGATCCTGGCATGTGCAAGATGAGGACTTTAGCCACTAGGCTACTGAAACAGGCCCATAAAATTTACTTATTTCTAAAAAAAAATGTATGAATCAGGTTCAAGGATCCAGGCCAGGAGACTTGGCATGCACTGGACCCCATGCCCAGGGGCTCACCTGAGCAGCATCCACCATGTAGGTGGGCCCCAAGAGATGAGCCATGTGATCTGAGCCCCACTGGACCCCTTGCCCCCGAGGCCCAAGACCTGGCACCCAGTGTACAAGCAGATTCAAGGACCTAGAACACATGACCTGGTCTGCACCTGACCCTGCACACATTTTGCAAGAAGGCCCAAGGGCCTGGGCTATGCACCCTGACACCACCGGACCCCTGCCCCCTGGAGCTCACAGACCTGGCACTCACTATGCAGGTGGGTCCAACGTGATCCAGTTCTCACTGGACCTTCTCTCCCCAGGACTCATGAACCCAGCATTTCCCTGCATGTGGGCTCAAGGACTGGGCTAGACTATGTGGTCCTCACTAACCTCCTGTCTCTGAGGCTCAAGAACCCAGCACCCACTGTGCATGAAGGCTCAAGTATCTTGACCAGGTTACTTGAACACCACTGGATCAGGTCCCCACCACACAGGTGAGCCCAAGGACCCCGACCATGTAATGCTGGTCCCACTGAAATCCCCGTCCCCTAGGGGCTCACTGACCCAGCATCCAACATACAGACGGACCCAAGTACCCAGTCCAGTTGACCGAGGTCCTGTGATCCCACCGCTCCCAAGCCTCACAGCCACTGCCTTTCCACCCCAGATCGGCATGGCTTGCCTCGCCTTGGCATCAACCAGTGGATGCTTCAGCCTGGGACATTCCAGCCTGGCCACAGTTCTAGCTCCTTTTGGTTGGTGCTGCAGCCTAGTTGGTTGCAGCCAGCCCCGGCTCCTCCTGCAAGCTGGAGGAGCTGCCAGTGGAGTTCTAATGGGCCTGGTGCTGTAGCCTAGTGGCTAAACCCTTGGATATACCTGAATCACATGGGTATTAATGTCCCAGATGCTCCACTTCCCATCCAGCTCCCTGCTTGTGGGCTGGGAAAGGAGTAGAGAATGGCCCAAAGCCTTGGTAACGTGCACTTGTGTGAGAGACCAGAAAGAAGCTCCTGGCTTCAGATCAGTTTAGCTCCAGCCATTGCAGCCACTTGGAGAGTGAATCAGCAGGGATCGAGACCTTTGTGTTTGTCTCTTCTCTGCAAATCCTTTTTCAATACTTTGGATTGTGTGAATACAATAAGTTTATAATGCAGTTTTTCTTACTTAGCATGTTATTCATTACTGACTGGTAAAAGTGCTTCAGATTTTAGCATGAATCAGTTTTCAAGTATTTAAGTATTTAATTTTATTTGAAAGCCAGATATAAAGAGGAGAGACACAGGATAATCTTCCATCCATTAGTTCACTCCCCAAGTGGCCTCAACGGTAGGAGCTGAACCCATCCAAAGACAGGATACAGGAGTTTTTTCTGATTCTCCCATGCAGGTTCAGGGACCTGAGGCTTTAGGCCATCCTCTACTGCTTTCTGAGGCCACAAGCAAGAACCTGGCTGGGACAGGAACTGGCTGGATAGTACACAAATCAGTTGCGGTATGGGATCCTGGCGCATGTAAGGCGAGGACTTTAGCCACTAGACTACCACACCAGTCCCATTTTCAGGTGTTTGAAAATATATTTACCATTTTACTACTACTAATAAAATCATATTATGAATAAATCAAACTAGAGTACCCAAATACCTGAAAAAATAATTTATAAAAATGTCTTTGTGAAGTTCTATTTAATTGAACTTGAAATGTAATTCCTTATTCCTCACAAGATATATCCCCAAATCAACCTAAAATATGTAGTTTTAGATATAATATATTTCTTTTTAATCACTTTCCTTAATACAATATTTATTTGAAAGGTAGATTGCAGAGAGGAGAGATATATTCCATCAGATGGTTGAGGGCTATGCAATGCTTAGCCCAGCAACAGGAATCATTTAGGTATGCCAATAACCCATTTAGTATGCCACCCACTGTGTTCCAGGCACAATAGCAGGATACTGTGTTGAAAATGTTGAATAGCCAGTAGACTTAAACAAGGCAATTGAGTATCAGATGTGATCTATCCCAAGTAGCAGCCCAACCTCCTGTATCATGACATTCAGTCATCTCAGTCCGATGGTTTTCTCCAGCTGTTGCTATAAGTATTTAATGAAGTAAAGTAAAAATACATGTCAAACTATGTTGCTGTCAAATTTATGGATGTCCTATGGACTAAGGCAAATAAAATGGCAAAGACAAATGTCATTGAAGGTTTAAAAGCTGGGAAATGTCATTGAAGTCTTAGGAAGTTTCAGTTGGAGCAGTTACTAGAAAGCTGTATAGAATAAATATGTATTACATCAATTTTTCCTGATACAATTTCCAGATACAATTACTCTAATTGTAAAATGTCTGCCTTCAACAGAGTTTTTAGTATTAACAGCAGTAAATATTCTAATGGAAGTCCTTATTTGGAGTCCTATGCAGCTCATCTGTAGAAATAGGCAAATGCGTAATACCTCCAATTATTTTTGAGTAGCATAAATTTTAGTGATAATATGTTTTTTATGGTATGTTGTAATTTAAAGAATAGTTGTTGAAAAAGATAACTTTTTGCTTGGCAGTAATAGTTTTATGTTTAAGTAAGTATAAAATGTTTGCTTTAACCTAATAATAACTTGAGTTTAATCACTGCCTATTATTGAACTTGTTTATGTTGTTTCTGGGAAACCTTCATGGCACGTGGCATCTGTAATGCACTATTCTGCCCTGGGAAGTTGATTGTCTTTGTTTCTCTAGCCGTTGTGTCTGGTTCCTGTCTTGACATCACTTACATAATAGGAAATAATAAGGAAACTTGGGAAAGCAAAACCAATCTGTAACTCCTTCTCCGCCTTTTCTTCCAGGTGTATCCCTGAAACCCACTACATGCTTCCAAGTCTAGAGAACAGAAACACGCTTTCAGTAAGTTATATGTTTATGTCTCAGTTTGTTTTATATTGTGTTGTAGGAGGTTTATGCTGGTTTTCTTAAACTGAAACAAAGAAATGAATATGACAAAAAGAAGGTAAGATTTTCATAACTAGACATTATACTTTATGCTTGGTACATGCTTGCAATGAAAGAATTTGAACTGAATTTGAACTGTTGTAATGCAACAAAGTGGAGGAATCCAATGGGGGGGGGGTGTTGGTAGGGAAATCCCAGTGCCTATAATAAAACTGTGTCACATAATGCAATGTAATCAATAAAATAAAATAAAATAAAATAAAACTTTCAATGACATTTTTAAAAAAAGAAAATATCTAACCTAACATAGAATATTATCAAATTTTTCAGACATTCCATATTATTTGGTCCCTCTGCATTATCATTCACACAATTCCCTCTTTCTCTGAAATGTATTAAATACACAATCACAACTTAAATAATTGTTTCATTAAATATTCTCAAACCAAAATGTCATATTATGGGAAAAAATTGAAACTGAGAAATTCTTAATTACTGTGGGATATCAAGTTTGAAATGATATTTATTGATCTTACAGATGATATAATGAAAATCATTTAGTAACAACCTGAAAAAAGCACTCAACATTTGGGAGTAGTAAGAGTTTCCAAATACAAAAATAGTTATCAAGTTTTCAATTTTGCTTTTTTGGAGTTGCTGAAATTGTATGGTGCCTAGTAGCATGTGGAGGTTTTATTTATTTAAAAAACTGATTTAAGACATGTCTGCTATCTGCTGATTGATTTTCAAAATGTTCACAATGGTCAGGGCTGGACTGTGTCAAAAAGAAGAACCAGGAGGTCCAACTGTGTCTCCTAGATGAATCTCTCACCCCAGTGCTTGAGCCATCTTCTGCTGTTTCCACTGCATATTAGCTTAAAGCTAGATTGGAAATGGGGAAAGTGGTAGCTTAACCTGATATGCCACAATGCCATTTCTTTCTTTCTTTCTTTCTTTCTTTCTTTCTTTCTTCCTTCCTTCCTTCCTTCCTTCCTTCCTTCCTTCCTTCCTTCCTTCCTTCCTTCCTTCCTTCCTTCCTTCCTTCCTTTCTTCCTTCCTTCCTTCCTTCCTTCCTTCCTTCCTTCCTTCCTTCCTTCCTTCCTTCCTTCCTTCCTTCCTTTTCTTTCTTTCTTTCTTTCTTTCTTTCTTTCTTTCTTTCTTTCTTTCTTTCTTTCTTTCTTTCTTTCTTTCTTTCTTTCTTTCTTTCTGATTTATTAGTTTGAAAGTCAGAGCTACTAAGAAAGAGAGAGAGGTGGAGAAAGATATCCCATCTCCTGGTTCACTCCTCAAATAACCGGAATGTCCAGAGAAGAGCAAGTCTTAAATCATGGGACAGGGTTTTTGTCCAGGTCTGAAACTTGGCTACAGGAACCCAAGTGTTTGAGCCATCCTCCACTTCTTTCTAGGCCTGCTATCAGGGAGTTGGGTCAGAAGTCGAGCATCCAGGATATGAACAAATGCCCATGTGGTATTTCAGTTTCTTTATCCACTAAATGAAAGGGCTGGCTCCTGCTTCACATGTTTTGGTTTTTATTTAAAATGCAGATTTATGGAGAAAAGATGAAAGAGTGAGTGAGCTAAAGATCTCAGTAGGTAGTGCTTAAAAATTTGCCATTAGGGAAATGTAAATCAAAATCATAATGAAATATCACCTCAACCCTGACCAAATGATTTTTAATACTTAGAAGAAAGGATAACAATTACTGGTGAATATGTGGAAAATGAGAACTTTTATACAATGTTTATGGGGTGATAAATTAATTCAATCACTGTATAAAATTTCTGAAATGGCTATGCTGTATGCCCTAAAAGTATGAACATATTATATAAAAGATATATCTGTAACCATCTTGTTTACTGTAGCAGTGTTCATAATACAGAATATATGGAATGATCTGAGGTGTTCATAATTAGATGAAGCAATAAAGAATATGTGCATATGTACAATAGACTATTATTCAGCTATGAAAGCAAAATTTTGTGGATTGCATGAAAATGCATGTAACTAGAGTATAAGGGGTTATATATACTAGTTACTGATATATAAATATTCCATATTCTATTATATAGAGTAACTTGAAAAATCAAAAGGAACAAAAATAAAAGGAAGAAACACCTATGTTTATCAATATTGGTGCAAATGCAATCTTCACAAACAAATGGTGAAGCATGATATTAAAATAAATAAATTAATTAATTAATTAATGGGCCCAGCAGCATGGCCTGGTGGCTAAAGTCCTCACCTTGAATGCACCAGGATCCCATATGGGCACCGGTTCTAATCCTGGCAGCCCTGCTTATCATCCAGCTCTCTGCTTGTGGCCTGGGAAAGCAGTCGAGGATGGCCCAAAGCTTTGGGACCCTGCACTCTTGTGGGATACCCAGAAGAAATTCCTGGATCCTGGCTTCAGACCGGCATATCATCGGCTGTTGTGCTCATTTGGAGAGTGAATCATCGGATGGAGGATCTTCCTCTCTGTCTCTCCTCCTCTCTGTGTATCTGACTTTCCAATAAAGTACCTAGAAAACAAAAGAGATAACTGGTTAATTTTAAGTGGCTTGCGAAGCACAGAAGCAAGTTGATTTATAACAGCTTGGCGTTTGCCTTGCATGTATATTTTCTGTATAATTGGCAGCCTATGACTGGATGTGAGTTAGCTACCTGTTACAAGAAGGTAGTTCTGAATGAGCTTGTAATTTATTTCCCTACTAAGTTTGAAGTTCACTGCATTTAAAATTTAGCTTAATTTAAAAGTTTTACTTTTTTATGAAAAGTTTTTTCCTAAAAAGCAAAACAAATAAAAAGCAGAAAGGATTTTAATATGTACATCCTCCAAAAAAATATCACATATGTATTTAAATCCAGAGTAAGCTGTAGGAACTATTCACTCATTTGTACAAGTTTAATTTAAAATTTTTTCCAATATTTCATTTTTCAAGTTGAAATAAGAAAATGTCCCTTCCAGCAGGACAGTCAACGGAGGTCGTAGCCAACCTAGGAGAGAATGGGGGACAAGAGACACAAGAAATGGACAGCAAGTCAGTATGTCTGATCATGCTGGCCGATTTTATTTTTCACACACAAGGCTTTATATTCTGCAAAACAGGATCTATGGGTGAGGGGAAAGAGGAAGTAGGGTATTGGGTATGGTTTCACAGCTCTTTCTGGATAGCTAACCCTAAAAACCCCTTATGCTTGCAAGAGGTGGGCATGGTTTCACAACTCTTTCTGGGTTGCTATTTCTAAAACTCCGTTATGCTCACAAGAGGATGCTGGCAGTTAGAGCATAAGCCAATATCCTGTCATGAGCACCAAGGGTGGTCAGGGCAGGGTAGGTTGCTAGATGACTTGTAAACTGCAGGGCATCTTAAGACTTGGTTTCTCTTGCACTTTGCTAGCTGGTGTTTTCCACTGACCTAGATCTATATTCAAAATGGCTTCAGTATGGTTATAATATATGGCTCCCAAAAAGAAAATTGAATTTTATTAATGTCACTTTATAAGATTTTTTAAGTATCAGCTTGTTTGAGAAAAACATCATGAATTATTCAAAAATTTTCTCACTATCCTATCCAGTACTAAACGTGTCTTTCTTATCCAATCTAGCATGTTATTTAGCTCAATATTCATAGTTATACCTACAGATTACACAGTGCACCTATAATTATTAGAGAAAATAATCTTACTAAATGATAAAGTAATTCCATTGTAACTTCAGAATTTCAAATATAAAGTAGGACAAGATGTTTTTATTTTGTATTTACCTTATATTGCCATATAAATTATAAAGTCATCTGTTGTCTCTAGAAGATGCAAAGAATAGTAATCCTGAGCTGAAGTTTTAGTCATATCCCTCAGAAGACTGAACATGAGATATCCATGGGTACAGATTCTGTTCTTATTGTATGGTTTTGAACAGAGAACAGACTCAGTTCCTAATCCTATGCCTTAAGTGAGTGATCCAGAAAACTTTCCCCTGCTTCATAGCTGAGAAATCAGTAGAGAAGCCCCCATATACCTTTCTGATAAGAAGAAATTCTACAGAAAGAGAATATAGGGCAACATGGCAGTTGGAAAAGACTCAGCTTACTATTTCAGGCACTGAGTTTATATTTTTGCTCAGTGTTAAAATGCTTATTTATTTTAATTTAATTCAAAAGCAGAGTGACAATAACAGGGGCGAACAGAGTGATATCTTCTACGTGCAGGTTTATTCTAACAATACCTTCAACATTTAATCAAAATCAGAGTCATTAGAGGAAAGAATCTGTGACAAAATAATAAGGGATAGTGTATTGTAGTTTTGGAATTGTAAAAGTAATGCAGAATGCATGTTTTCATTTTGCTTTTACTCTATAATGCCATATAGATTATAAATCAAGCTACATTCATATGTTGCAAATCAAACATATGTAGAAGAATGTACTGTCAGTCTTTCTATTTAGTGATCCAGAACTGAGGAGACATGTGCTGTTTCAGATGTTGGTGTCATTTGAAGATGTGGCTGTGGACATTACCCAGGAGGAATGGCAGAACATGGACAATACTCAGAGGACCCTGTACAGGGATGTGATGCTTGAGACCTATAGCAATCTGCTGTCCGTGGGTGAGTGATAATCTGTCATGCCCAAGCAGAATACTATCTTTATACTTGACAAATTAAAGAATTTATAAAGTTTAGTACCTAGTAGGACTAGTATTTGAGGCTTTAAAGAATCTTAATATCTACTATTCAGATAATGATTCATATTAGCCATTTTGTGACACAGATTCTAGTTCCAATCTTTTCTTCTTTAAGCTCCAAGATAGTGATTTCACAAAATCTCTATTATTTCCAATTAACAGGGTATCACATAACAAAACCTGATGTGATCTTCAAGTTGGAACAAGAATCAGTACCATGGATTGTGGAAAAATCTGTACACCAGCAGCTTCCAGGTAGGGCAATACATACTGGGAAGGCAAGTTGATAAGTATCTCAGTAAATATTCACTGAAATACATGCTGATTTTTTAAAATGTTTATTCCAAAATCAGCTTATGTCATGCATGAGACAGACACTCTACAGTCTCCATGCACAGTTCTATTCTAACAATGCCTTCAAATGTTAACATTTATCAACCTGAAACCAAAAATGTAAAAATAAATATTGATCTTTTATGTGATCCCAGCAAAACAAGACAAACTGGAACTGTTATGCGATGTAATACATCCCAAGCATCAGTTTGAATTTCTGTACCATTTTTTCTGCTCTGCCCCTATCAACTTAAAATGGAAAATCCTAAGTAATTGAAAATGGATAAACAAACCCTATTTATTGTGTTAATGTAGTAACGTAAAAAGTGTAAAGATCATAAATGTGTCCATTTTTTGAATATTAAAATCTGTTATATCTAGAATGGCAAGAAACATCATTGTCTTTCTTCAGCATTTAAAAGAAATATTTAGGTGTGATTCATGGATGGTTATTCTTTTTCCTCATTTCAGATCCTTACAGAAAGAATGAGCTCCTTGGAACTAATCAGGAAAATCAAGAAACCACTTTCAGGCAAGTTGCAATCACAAAAGTTGTGTAACTTCAAAAAGAGTTACATTGCCATAGATGATTAATTTAAGCTCTGGCCATAATTGAAACATGCTATGAAAAGGAAATTGTATAAAAAAGAAACTAAAAATATAATTTCTTCTTTTTATTTTTTTAATTTTCAGAGAAGTTAAATTTGTAAAGGTATCAGGTGAATGTAGAAAGCAGACAGAATGGAAAAGGACCAGCTTGGAGAGAGCAGGAAATGGAGTACCTGTTTAGTGAAAAGAAGGGGATACACCAGCATTTTTCGGAAGGGTCTTTGGTTTTTAAGTGTTCCATGACTCTTCCTTGTCTGCACAGGAATTTGTGGGAAGAAGCTTCCTATTGGTTGTCTCTCAACCAATAGCTCTTACTGTGTAGTTTCAAGTGTACCCCTACTGCTCTATGGCTGTTCAGGTCTCTGATTTTGGAAGCCGCATGGGTGATAGAATTGAGACAGGAGACAAAATAAAGGAACTGGTCTTTTCTCAGTTCATCTCAGTGGTGTAAATGGGGTCTTCAGAGGTCCATATGAGTCATTTCAAATGATCAAAACCAAGCAGAATACTTGTGGGAGTGCCATGCGTCAGTCCTCTTTCACTAAGGATAAACCAACATGAAGCATGAGAAAGCAGTTTGGAAACTTGGGTACCATGCCAGGTGGTCAGCATTTAGACTTCATCTAGGGAGTTTCTCATCATGCAAAAAAGTAGCCTCTGACAGGGACTGTCAGTCCTCCATCAGGTTTCTTCCAAACATACACCCAGAGCCTTATTCTCAAAGGGGAAATTCAGATGAGAGGAAACAGCAATTCATCCCCCTTAGAAAAAAAATCTATTTGGAGTTTCAACCAGAGCTAGTTCGTGGACAGTGGATGGGGTGGAGGGATCCATATTTATGCAGAGCCATGGGGTATTAAGAGTCATTTTCAAGGTTCAGTTCCACTTGAGGGAAAGCATACCAATACAGTAAATTCTTCTCTCTGCTAAGTCAAGCCACATGACTGGTATAAGAAGCCTTTTAAATGCCCTGTGTTAGGCGCCAGAGAAAATGTTACTAGGAAATCTCAATGGCTCTTTCCTCAGCTTAGTATAGGAACAGAAACTGGGGCTCGGTTGCTTACAGAAGGTTTCCTTCTGAAATGACTAGGTGAACTTAGAAAAAAGAGGGGAGGTGGAAAGTGTGTCCCAGGAAAGATCTCAAAGTTGGGGTACCTTTTGAAAAGAGAGGAATGGACACTATAATTTATTTTAAAATGTGTTTTTTTCCTAGGAAGCCTGATGAAATGTCACTTGGGAAAAAGCATGCCTCTAATGTTCCTGAGAATAAATTCCAATGTGGGGAAAATCTCAGTCAGCATTACAAGATGTACACTTGTAAGCAATCTTTTGAATACAATAAGAAAGAAAAAAATTTCAGCAGGAAGATGTTCCTTAAGTGTGAGAAAATTTGTATCAAAGACTCATGTAATTGCCATATGATTGTAGGAGAAATAATTCAGGTTGATAAGAAAATGCTCCATAGCAAGCATCAACTAACACACTCAGGAAAGAAACTCTGTGAACCTTTCAAGAGTGAGAAATGTCCTATTTATAAAAGAGATCTCAAAATAAATCAGATAATCCAAACAGCAAAAAGTAACTATATATGTCGCTACTGCAAACAGTCTTTTACCTGTAATTCTAGCTTTACCACCAAACAGAGAAGTGACATAGAAGAAAATTTCTGTGTGTGCAATAAATGTAAAAAAAACATTTACCAGAAGGCGGAATTTACTAAAGATAAGATGCTTCCCACTGAGGAGAAACCATATGAATGTAAGGAACTTGTAAAATCCTTTAGTGCTCAATCAGGTCTCCATACACATCAGAGAATTCATGCAGGGGGAAAACCTTGTAAGTGTACAGAGTGTGGAAAAGTTTTTTGCAAGCCATCACTTCTCATTAAACATCAGGGAATTCACACAGGAGAGAAACCTTACAAATGTAATGAATGCGGGAAAGCTTTTTGTTACAAGTCATCCCTAATCCTACATCAGAGAATCCACACAGGAGAAAAACTTCATAAGTGTAGTGAGTGTGGAAAAGCTTTTTGTAAGCCATCACTTCTCATTAAACATCAGAGAATCCACACAGGAGAGAAACCTTACAAATGTAATGAATGCGGGAATGCTTTTTGTCACAAGTCATCCCTAATCCTGCATCAGAGAATCCACACAGGGGAAAAATCTTATAAATGTAGCGAGTGTGGAAACACTTTTTTTCGGAAGTCATCCCTAATTATGCATCAGAGAATCCACACAGGAGAAAAACCGTATAAATGTAGTGAGTGTGGAAAAGCTTTTTGTCGGAAGCCACAACTAATCATTCATCAGAGAATCCACACAGGAGAAAAACCTTATGAATGTAGTAAGTGTGGAAAATCCTTTCGCAGGAATTATGAACTTGTTGTGCATCAGAGAATTCACACAGGGGAAAAACCTTATAAATGTATTGAGTGTGGAAAACGTTTTTGTCAGAAGTCAAAGCTAATTGCACATCAGAGAATCCACACAGGGGAAAAAGCTTATGAATGTATTGAGTGTGGAAAAGCATTTTACCTACAGTCAAGTCTCATTAAACATCAGAGAATCCACACAGGAGAGAAACCTTACAAATGTAATGAATGCGGGAATGCTTTTTGTCACAAGTCATCCCTAATCCTGCATCAGAGAATCCACACAGGAAAACTTTATAAGTGTAGTGAGTGTGGAAAATCCTTTTGCCAGAGTTCTGGTCTTGTTGTGCATCAGAGAATTCACACAGGGGAAAAAGCTTATGAATGTAATGAGTGTGGAAAAGGTTTTTACAAGAATTCAGACTTGATTAAACATCAGAGAGTTCATACAGGGGAAAGGCCTTATAAATGTAGTGAGTGTGGAAAAGCTTATTGTCACAAGTCATGCCTAAACACACATCACAGAATTCACACAGGGGAAAAATGTTATAAATGTAGTGAGTGTGGAAAAGCTTTTTTTGAGAAGTCAAAGCTAATTATACATCAGAGAATCCACACAGGGGAAAGGCCTTATAAATGTATTGAGTGTGGAAAAGCCTTTTGCCAGCAGTCTGGTCTCATTGTACATCAGAGAATTCACACAGGGGAAAAACCTTATAAATGTAGTGGATGTGAAAAAGCTTTTTCTCAAAAGCAATCCCTAATTACACATCAGAGAATCCACACAAGGGAAAAACCTTAAGAATTTACTGAGTGTGGGAAAGCATTTTGCCATAAAAAAGACCTAAACAATAATCAGAGTTCACACAAGGGAAAAACTTTTTCAGTATGATGAGTACGGGAAATCTTTTTGCTAGCAGACAGTTATTACATAAGCTAAGTTTTATGTCTGAACAAGTGTTGAAAAACTCATACAAAAAAACATGGATTGCAATAGAAAGCAAAAACAGACATGGAGCAACAGTTCAGTAACATATCCATAGGAAGGAGCAAAAATATTATATTGACTAAAAATCATTGTTCTGAATTCAATCCTCTACAGATTTTTTGAAGTTCAGAAAAACAAAGGTATGTAAACAGAAAAACTAGCTACTGTAAGGCTGCTGTCACAGTCAAATCTTATAAAGCCCAAAATAAGCATTAGTAAAATTACAGATAGAACTCATTGTAAAATTGCAATAAAATGTGGAAAAATACTTTGAAAGTTGCAGTAATTATCAAATAATAAACATGAGGTATGTCATATTTCAGGACAAGGCTATGTGTTGCTAAAATATTTGAGATGGAATCTGTACTTGATCTCAATGTTTTGTAAATAAGTTCTGGTTTCACATTTTAATTTTGAAAATAAATATTCTGCATATAACACTTGTTTTGAATTCCATATAGCATTTATGCAGTTATCTAGTATAGCTTCTTTTACAGTGTTAATTTGCCAATATTCTATTACAGAGCAATATGGAACTCACAAGTGTCAACTGATGCATGTGGCAGTTGTAGTGCTAATCACCCAGTTTTGAAGGACTTGTGTTTTGTTCAGAATGAGGAGTGATTCATTGGTGACATATGGCAAATTGATCACTTTTGGCCTTTGTCTAATCATTGTATACTTTTAGAGGTATATGCAAGAGTCATAAGAATTGTTTGGCATCAGATTTGGGGGTGTGGTAATGGCCTCTCGATTTTAAATATCAGCTGCCACAATTGCTGCTCACTTTCATACTGATGGCATGCACCATGGCTTCCCACAGCACATTTCTTGCCAATGGATGCCAACCTGTGTCTAAAGTCTTTCAACTATGAGGATTAACATCAGATACAGCCTGATAGCATAGTAGAGTAAGCTTCTGGTTACCCTACTGTGGTAACCTAGGGCACTACTGGTTTATGTCCTAGCTGATTCACTTCTTATCTAGCTCCTGGCTTCTAGCTTCACACCAGCTCAACTACTGTTGTTGCAATCATTTGGGATTTAGATCAATGGAATAAAGATCCCTCTCTGCTTCTGTCTCTATTATAATTTCATGTGAACTAAAAATGTTAGGTGTGGGCATCATGACTGATACTGATATAAATCAAATAATAGTATTAAGCTCATTGGCATGGTCCCATCTGTGACAGCCTTCACTACTTTTATTACTTACTATTTAGGGGCATGACCCTATCACGATCCAAAATGTTGAGCATCAAGTACAAGAAAGGCATCTTTTTCTGTAGAATGTATCATATAACATATTATCAATGCCTTAAATCACAGAATGAGGTTTGTGTACTTCAAAGTGATTTACACCAGCCTTCTCATGATTCCCTAGCTGTGATCCCTCTGATATTGATACTGACCAGATACTGGCCAAGGTCCTCCCTAGGAACTCACCTCAGAAAATACTTTGCAGGGAAATTTATTTAATGTTTTTCAGCTTACATTTTCAAACATTCCCAATCACTCTGACAGCATGCTAATGTCCTTTGATTCTTTTCATTGCCTCCTAGGTAGGTGGAATAGGGGAAATGAAGGGATTTGTGAGGGTTGAGATAAAATAGTATTTATGTATTCAGGTTATAGATCCTGCTTTAGTAACCATGGGTTGGAACAAGTTTCAAAAGTAATGGATCCACTTTCTGTATCTTTCCACCCCTGTATATGAGCAACAGAGACTTACTTTAAATCTCCCTATTTTGTCTTTTTCATGTGCAATTACTGTTGTTATCTAATTTTTTCAAACTGGTTTCTATGTCTTAAAACATTGTTAATTTTGTACTTGAGTGTAACAACATTTAAGTAGGTATTAAGTAAGATAAAACCCATTTTTTAAATTTGGAAAGTCAGATATACAGAGAGGAGAGAGAGAGTGAATGATCTTCCATCTGTTTCAAGTATTCCCTTCTATATTGTGTTTTATTTGCTTAGGGAAAGCTGAGCTCTAAAAGAGTTAAAAACATCCAAGTATTTTACCTTAAATCTGTGATTAAACTGATCCACAGGATAAGAAATTTAAATGACATAAATTGTTATAGATATTTTGTTGAAAAGTAGCCCAAATGAAGCTAACATAGTCATGTTTATGCTGGAAACTATTTTTAAGGTCAATAAGCAAATATGTACTACATGTATAGTGCTCACTCCTACAAGCACTCAGATATATAACTAAAATATGCTTTAGAACTTGGCTAATTCTTTTTTTCCTGCCAAGTTTATTTAAAATTTGATGAAATCACAGAAATAACATTCAAGGTTGGAGTAGGCAGAGAGGAAAATGCACAAGAAAGCTTTACTTCTATCGTGTATCCACAGTGACAGAGAGTGACCCTCTCCATTGCCTGGCCTCTCAGGAGCCTAGGAAGGGGAGTGGTTACATGACACCACTCTCCAATCCCAGATGAGTGTAAGTACCAGAGTCCAGCTCCAACTGACTCAAGAGCTTGTAAAGGATGCATGGATCAGTGAGACAATAAAAGGAAGAGACAAGATGTGGACCACTATGGCATGATGCTCATAATGGACAATTCAGTAAAGTTGCCTTCTTTGTTTATACACAAATCATCATAAGCTTTTGCACAACATCCAATTGTTTTATTTTTACTTCATTATAAAAGAATGATTATAAAATCAATCCTAAAAAATGTTATTATTTTACTTCAGAGAAAATATTTTCAGCAAGCTAGTACTCATTCAAACCTGCCGTGACCTTGGCTGAAGTCAGGAACTCCATGGTGGCAGCACATGCAGTTACATAGTGACAAGTGGTTTACTTATATCCAAAATCAATTTTCACTAAACACAAACTAATACTGCTTAAATATCAAGAGTACAGAGCTAAAGATCAAAGAAATTTATAAAAGCATATAACATAGATTCTTTATTAAATCTTCTAATCAATCATTCATTAATTACTACCACCTTCACCTAGTGCTGATTCAATTGTTTTTTGTTCTTTTGTTAAAAAGCTGTGAAAGGGATCAGGGCAACTCAGACAATCTACAGCGGACCTTTATGAGAAATTTCCTTTTACCTTTATAAACTGTTTTCCTTCTCTAAATATGAGTTCCAATACAAGGTAGAAGTTGTTATAAACTGTTTTCTTTCCCTAAATATAAGTGCCAATATAAGGTAGATATTTTAAGCCATGGGGGGGAGGATGGTGGTTCACATTTGTCTCCCTTTAGAAGATGCCCCATATACTTTCTGCTTTCCGTCAGTGAGAAACCAAAATGCATCATATCATGTGTTGTAACAGTTCAAGGTAAATGGAAAACAAACTGCACCTCCATAATTGCCATCTGTTCCAAAATATTATCAAGCTGTTTCTTTTTTTTTTTTTTAAAGATTTATTTTTATTATTTTTTCATTGGAAAGGCGGATATACAGAGAGGAGAGACAGAGAGGAAGATCTTCCATCCGATGATTCACTCCCCAAGTGAGCGCAACGGGCCGATACTATGCCGATCCGAAGCCAGGAGCCTCTTCCGGGTCTCCCACGCGGGTGCAGGTTCCCAAAGCTTTGGGCCGTCCTCGACTGCTTTCCCAGGCCACAGGCAGGGAGCTGGAAGGGAAGCGGGGCTGCCGGGATTAGAACCGGCGCCCATATGGGATCCCGGGCGTGCAAGGCGAGGACTTAACCACTTGCGCCACCGCGCCGGGCCCTATCAAGCTGTTTCTTAAGGTAAACATTACTTGTATTAGGGCAGGCTTAGGGCAAAGGTGGGCACATAACAAAATGTTTGGAGACATTGTGAGATCAATTTTACTATTGTATTTTTAGCTGTGTGTCATTGCCTTTTGTCACTAAAGATAACTTGATTGATCAGTTTGAGGTGTTATACCAGTTACAGGAATCATTTCACATTTGCAGAAAAACAGCAACAGCACCCTCAGGAGAATTCTATGAAACATCAGAAAGGTGATTAAGTGTCCATACAGTGGGGTGAGGCAGCAATGAGGCAACCAGAGACATTCTGCTGGGCCTTGCCTCGCAGCCAGAGACTCCTTGTAGCCTTGCTAACCAAGGACCAGTACTCATCACACACCCATGCCATCCAAACCAATTGCATGGCTCCCTACATGTGAGTAAAACTTGGGGAAGGGAATATGACTGACCCATAGGCAAGCTGTATTGCATTGGGAGGAAGAGAAATGGCCTCCAATTAGTGTGTCTAAGCTTTCTGTCTGCCTGTGTTGTTTGATTCCCTCCTGAGATTTTCAACTGCTGTTCATATAAGTTGCTCAGAGATACAGTTTCATTTAATCTCTTGCAGCTGCTTCTTGCTTATTAGAGATTTAGACCTTACAAGTTCTGGGTTCAGAAGTCTCTCCATATATGATAAATTCATGCCACAAACAATATAAAGTGTGGCTGTTATTGGTGGCTATGATCCCCATATCATCTTAGTCACTCTAGTAAGCTAGTAACCTTACTCTGTCATTTAAAGTGGCATCCAAGAACCTCGACTGGTTTGCAGAGAGTAGCACAACCTGTACTGTGTTTTCCAATGCCAAGACACACACCAAATTCTTTGGTCCTTGAGACTAAAGAGTTCCTGTTCCTTCTAGGACATGAGAGCCCAGGTTTCTCTGTGATGCCAAAGGCCACCAGTGAGGCTCCTCTCATCCACACACTGTCCTTTAGGTTCTGTCCTAGCAGAGTTGTGAGCACCTAGAATCTATCAGATTGCTGCTCTGCCTTTCCCAGAGCAAAACAATCACAGTGACCACAGCCTAACCAGGACCTGCCAGATATCTGGCCTGCCAAGGGCTATCAGTGGCTCCTCCATCAATTCTCAGGCCAATCTCACTAGTATGCTATTGGTGGAACTTACATAGGGGCCCCAGCATTACAATTTAGGTCTGCCAATTCCAGAGGTGTATTTTGGTGTAATGCAATGCAGTCTGGCAAGGACCCATAAAGTACCTGAATTTCCATCTTCAAGACCAGTGTTTCTGCATGCTGCAGTTACAGCCTAGTACTATTGAGGCCTTACCCTGGCCCCTTCCAGCCTACAAATTTAAGTAATCAGTATATGGTTAGCCTAGGACCTCAACGCAAACATTAAGCCTGCCTGCTCCCAGACTGGTGCTTTGGTGTGCCATGAGTTTTGCCTGCCTTAGCCCCAGAAACAGGCGCTTGCCTACCCACTCTCATCATTTTGGGAAATTGTGTACACCACCTCCCTATTACTTCTGAGGCCTCTTGATATGCCCACTGCAAGGTTGTTGTCTCAGTATAGGTCCAGCCATTTTCTAGAATGCCAGCATTAAGCCCCTGGCTGGCAGCTCTCAGACTGGCATGGTATCATACCACATATGCAGCCTGCCTAGAACACAAGAGTCAGACCCCTGGCTAACCACTATAGTGGGAATATATTATTAAGGCTGTTAATGATTATTTTAGGCAGAGTATCTACATACTTGGACACTTGCAGTAGAGGATGTCCTTAAGTGTAGGAGAAATTATCTAAACCCATGGTACACTTTTTTGTTCATTTGTTTAAGATTAGTGTCAGCTTCCAGAGAACAGCAACTTCCAGATAGAATCATAAGGTTAGTGAAACTTGTCTGCTTTAAGGTGCCACAGCCTTAACATAGAAAAAGTGATGGCTATAATTAATTTTTGCCTTTTGGAGAGGAATTTGAGATCTTCAACTGACTTGCTTGAATAGGAATGTAGATCTTCTATGTGGTCCTGGTTCTAAGTGACACAGCTCCAGCTCCAGGCCCCTCACTGTAGATCAGGACAACTACTTTACCTTGTGGATTTCTGGTCTCAAGCACCTCCTGGGACGCTGTCGATTCAGGCTCTAGGTCATCACCAAGGCTCTCCCTAGGAAAGTAGAGAAAGGGAAAGGGACTAGGAAGAAAGAAGAAAGATTAAAAACAAAAAAAGCCTTAGGTTTTTCTTTTCTTTCTTTTTTTTAAGATTTGTTTTTTTTTTTTTCTTTTTTTTTTTTTTCATTGTTGTTGCTTACATTGTATTATGTAGTACAGTTTTATAGGCGCTGGGGATTCCCCCCACCCCTCCCATACCCCTCCCCCCATGGTGGATTCCTCCACCTTGTTGCATAACCATAGTTCAAGTTCAGTTGAGATTCATTGCTTGCAAACACATGCCTAGCATAAAGTTCAGCGTCTTATTGTCCAGATAAGTTCAGTGGCCTCTTGGGGAGACCTTCTATGGTCTGAAGATAGGTCTAACAGAGTAAAGATCCGGTCAGTTAAAAGCCCCAACAAGGCCTCAGTATCAATATACAACATTATGGAATTAATTGACATAGTAATGGGTAGACAATATGTTAAAAATAATGCAAGTTCCATTCTTCGAAACATCTGGGTTGAGACAGTATCAATGACAGGTTCAAAAAATAACCAACAACCAAACAAAAAATTACAGGTTAAATCAAGGCAAACATGTGGTATCTAATCTTTTGGGATTCACTCATTTCCCTTAGCATTATAGTTTCCAGTTGTGCCCATTTAGCCACAAAGAACTGCATTTTGTTTTTTTTAATAGCTGAGTAGTATTCCATGGAGTAGATGAACCAAAGCTTTCTTATCCAATCTTCTGCTGATGGGCATTTCGGTTGCTTCCATGTTTTTGCAATTACTGATTGTGCTGCAATGAACATAGGGATGCATGTTGGTTTGTCGTAAAACAGGTGTTTTGGATATATTCCTAGGAGTGCTATTGCTGGGTCATATGGTATGCAGATTTTGAGTTGTTTGAGTGTTCTCCAGACTGATTTCCATAAAGGCTGTACCAATTTGCAGCTCCACCAGCAGTGGAGTAGGGTTCCCTTTTCCCCGCATCCTCGCCAGCAAGCGTCGTTGGTGTTCTTGTTTATGTGGGCCAATCTTACTGGTGTTAGGTGGTACCTCATCGATGTTTTAATTTGGATTTCCCTTATTGCTAGGGAGCTGGAACATTTTTTCATATGTTTGTTTGCCATTTGGACTTGTTCCTTTGTGAAATGTTTGCCCATTTCCCGTGCCCATTTCTTGAGTGGTTTGTTTGTTTTGGTTTTTTGGTTGTTTTGAAGTTCTTTGTATATCCTGGAAATTAGCCCCCTATCGCCTATATCGTGTGCAAAGATCTTCTCCCACTCTGTGGGTTGCTTTTTTACTTTGTTGATTGTTTCCCTTGCTGTACAGAAGCTTCTTAGTTTGATGAGGTCCCATTTGTTTATTCTGTTCTCAACTGCTATTGCTTTTGGTGTCCTTCTTAGAAAGTCGGAACCTACTCCTAGGTCTTGCAGGGTATTTCCTACATTTTCCTGCAAGAGTTTGAAGGTTTCTGGATGTAGGTTTAGGTCTTTTATCCATGTAGATTGGATCTTAGTGTATGGTGATAGATGTGGGTCTATCTTTTTGTTTCTACAGGCTATCAGCCAGTTGTCCCAACAACATTTACTAAAGAGGCCTTCCCACTTGCTTGAGTTGTCATTGGTCTTTTTGTCAAAGATTAATTGGCTGTATTTGTGTGGGTTCCCTTTTGGTGCTTCTATTCTATTCCATTGATCTTCCTTTCTGTCTTTGTGCCAGTACCAGGCTGTTTTGATAACCACTGCTCTATAGTATGTCCAGAGGTCCGGGATTGTGATTCCCCCTGCTAACTTCTTATTTTTCAGGATGGTTCTAGCTATTCGTGGTTTTTTGTGTTTCCAGATGAACTCTTGAATCATTGTATCCAGTTCCGTGAAGAATGTTTTGGGCAATTTGATTGGAATTGCGTTGAAAATGTATATTGCTTGTGGTAGTATAGACATTTTAATGATATTGATTTTGCCTATCCAGGAGCACGGGATGTTATTCCATCTTTTGAGGTTTTGTTCAATTTCCTTTTTAAATAGTTTGTAGTTTTCTTCGAATAGGTCTCCTACGCTTTTGGTTAAATTTATTCCCAAATACTTCATACTTCTCTCTGCTATTTTGAATGGTATCCTGTTGGTTAGATCTTCTTCCATCTTGGTGTTATTTGCGTACACTATGGCTGTTGATTTTCGTTCGTTAATTTTGTACCCCGCCACTCTGCCAAACTCTCGTATAAGTTCTAGCAGTTTCTGTATTGAGTCTCCTGGTTTTTCTATGTACAGGATTATGTCATCTGCATATAGTGAAAGCTTGACTTCTTCGTTTCCTATACGTATGCCTTTGATTTCTTTTTCTTGTCTTATGGCCTCTGCAAGTACCTCTAGGACTATGTTGAATAGCAGTGGTGATAGCGGGCACCCTTGTCTTGTTCCAGATCGCAGTGGGAAGGGTTCTAGCTTTTCTCCATTCAGTATGATACTGGCATTGGGTTTTTCATAAATTGCTTTGATTATGTTGTGGATTTTCCCATCTATGCCTACTTTGGCTAGAGTTTTTAGCATGAAGAGGTGTTGGATTTTGTCGAAAGCTTTTTCTGCATCTATTGAAACTATTATGTGGTTCTTGTTTTGCAGTTTTTGGATGTGGTTTATAACATTTATGGATTTCCGAATGTTGAACCATCCCTGCATTCCAGGGATGAATCCTACTTGATCCGGATGAATGATCTGTCTGATGATTTTTTGAATTCTATTGGCTAGGATTTTGTTGAGAATTTTAGCATCAATGTTCATCAGAGAAATAGGTCTGTAGTTTTCCTTCTCTGATGGTTCTCTGTCCGGTTTTGGGATTAAGGTGATGTTAGCTTCATAGAATGAGTTTGGGAGGGTTGCTTCCTCCTCTATTGTTTTGAAGAGCTTGTAGAGGATTGGGGTTAGTTCTGTTCGGAATGTTTTGTAGAATTCTGTAGTGAAGCCGTCTGGGCCTGGGCTTTTTTTCGTTGGGAGATCTTTGATGACTGTTTCAATCTCTACCTCGGTTATGGGTTTATTTAATTCTGCAGTTGCCTCCGGACTGAGTTTTGGTAAGTGGTGGGAGTCCAAGAACTTTTCTATTTCTTGGTGGTCCTCAAATTTGTGGGAGTACAGTTCTTTGTAGTAATTTCTAATTATTTTCTTAATGATTGCAGTGTCTGTTGTTATGTTGCCTTTTTCATCTTTAATGCTATTGATTCTCACTTTCTCTTGTTTTTTTTTTGGTCAATCGGGCCAGTGGAGTGTCTATTTTGTTTATTTTCTCAAAAAACCAACTTTTTGATTTGTTGATTTTATGTATAGTTTTTTTGATTTCTATTTGGTTTATCTCCTCCCTTGTTTTGATGATTTCTTGTTTCCTATTGTGTGTGGGACTCTTCTGCTGCTGTTTTTCCAGATCCTGGAGGTGTGAGGTTAGTTCCTGTATTTGGCGTCTTTCTTGGGCCTTGACATGGGCTCCGATTGCGATGAATCTACCTCGTAGCACTGCTTTGGCGGTGTCCCACAAGTTTTGGAATGTTGTATCAGAGTTTTCATTGGTTTCCATAAATTTTTTGATCTCATCTTTAATTTCTTCTCTGACCCATTGTTCGTTTAATAGCATATTGTTCAATTTCCAAGAGTGCCTATACTTCCTGGGGAGTTTTGAGTTGTTGATTTCCAGTTTCATCCCATGGTGGTCTGAGAGGGTACATGGTATGATACTAATGTTTTGGAAGTTGTTTAGATTCGCTTTATGTCCTATCATGTGGTCGATTCTGGAGAAGGTGCCATGCACCGCTGAGAAGAAGGTATAGTCTGTGGCCTTAGGATAAAAAGTTCTATATATGTCTACTAAGTCCAGTTGTTCTATTGTTTGTGTGAGCTCTGTTGTTTCTTTGTTGAGTTTTTGTTTCGTAGACCGGTCCATTGTTGTTAGAGGTGTGTTGAGATCGCCTACAAGAATTGTGCGGGTGTCTATGTCTTCCCTTAAGTCTGTAAGTAATTGCTTTACGTAAGTAGGTGCATTAAGATTCGGTGCATAAACATTAATGATGGTGATTGCTTCTTGATGGATCATTCCTTTCACCAGTATAAAATGGCCTTCCCTGTCTCTTTTGATGTTAGTTAGAATGAAATCTATCTCGTCTGAAATTAGGATAGCTACCCCAGCTTTTTTTTCTCGTCTATTGGCGTGAAATATCTTTTTCCATCCCTTCACTTTCAGTTTCTTTGCATCCTTTCTGGTTAGATGCGTTTCTTGTAGGCAACAGATGGTTGGGTCTTGTTTGATGATCCATTCTATTAATCTCTGTCTTTTGATTGGTGAATTTAGACCATTTGTGTTGAGAGTTAAAATTGAGAGGTTGCAATTTTGCCCTGCCATGTGATTGTGTTGTGTGTGTGTTGTTGCCTATGTAATTGTCTTGTTGGTGCGGCCTTTAGTTTGGAGACCTTCTTATTTGCCAACTTTGTTTGTGATTTGCCTCCTTTTTGTCCGGGACTAGCGCATTTCTAAGGAGACTTTGCAGAGCTGGTTTTGTGTAGACATATTCTTCTAGTTTTTCTTTGCTATTGAAGTATCTGATTTCGTTCTCATATACAAATGAGATCTTTGCTGGGTAGATTATTTTTGGTTGACAGTTGTTTTGTTTCAGGACTTGGAAGATCTTTGTCCATTCTCTCCTTGCTTGTAGGGTCTCTTCGGAGAAGTCAGCAGTGATTCTGATGGGTTTTCCCCTGTATGTGATCTTTTCTCTACTTCGTACTTGTCTCAGGATTCCTTCTTTGTCTTCATTGGAGTAGAACTTGAGCACCGTGTGTCTGGGTGAAGATCTCTTTGGATCATGTCTGTTGGGAGTTCTCTGTCCATCCTGTATGCGGGGTGGATTCGTGTTCCAAGTGTTTTGGAAGTTTTCCTGTATAATTTCATCGAGCACTGCTTGCATCCCAGATTCTCTTTCTACTCCCTCGGGGAGGCCGATGATCCGAATATTCAATTTTCTAAGGTAATCCTTCATCTCTTGCATCATTTTATTAGTTTTGCTGAGGTTTGTCTCCAGCTGTTTAATTCGCTGGGCACTTTCATTTTGTGTGTCTTCTGTTTCAGAGATCCTTTCCTCTGCCGCATTTATTCTGTTGATGAGGCTTTCAATCTTATTATCTTGGGCATCCAGTTTGGTTTTGATTTGTTGTATTTCGGTGATTATGCGGTTCTGGAGGTCTTCCAGCTTTGTGTCCACGTCTCTGAGAGATTTTAGCATTATTTTCATCAATTCCTTTGTTGGTAACACTTCCATGTCTTCATCTCGTATCGTCGATATTGATAATGGCTTTTGGCCCTTGTTTGGTGGGGTGCTGGCTCTTTCATCTGGAGCACAACTCTTTCTGGTGGTTTTTCCCATTGCGTTGGTGTATTCTGGTGAGGCAAATGGACCCGTGTGTTGAGGGGCTGTCAGGTGCTTTCCTGTAGAGATTGGAGCCTGTAGGCGTGGTGTTGCCGGGCGTGGTAATTTTCAAGGCACCGTTGGTGCGTTCTCAGGGCCCGGGGCTGTAGAGCACCACCTTGGGGGCCCAGTGGATTCCAGGCACACTCTGGGCACCTCTTCTACAGGTGTGACACCCCAGGGCGTGGCGGGATGGAGGCGCTCTCTGGGTGTGCTCCCTTCACGGGAATCCGCAGGGCGTAGAAGGTTTTATGTGCTTTCTCCCTGCGTTCTCCGTGTCAGGGACTGCAGGGTTTTTCAGAGCCCACCTGGTGCGTCTCCCACACACGGGACTGTGGGTGAGGCACTTTCCAGGCGTGGCTCTTGTGCAGTGAATCCACCACTCGTGGTGTGTGGGTGTTCAGAGCCCCTGCTCCCGTGTGGCTCCCCCACACAGGCCCTTAGCGGAGGAGTGGCCCAGGCGCCCTGTTATAATGACTTCACGGCGGCAGGTTCGCACCGTGTCAGTTTGGTGCAGGAGTTCTCCTGACACCTGACACCTGCGCTACGGAGGTGCTGCTGCTGCAGGCGGGGCGCCCAGCCCGCTCGGTGCGGCGTTCAGAGTCCTGGTGGTTTCAAGCACTCACCAGGCAGGATGTGGGGGACTCCAGACCCTCGCCAGCTACCTCTGCGCACCGAGCCGCACTGGTCCCCTCAGCGCAGGAACATCCGATGCGCCTTCCCGGGGCCCCCTCAGCCACCAACACAACACCACTGTGCGTAGTTCCACACAGACCCAACAGTTTCGGCCGTCTGCTCCGCGTTCTGAGGCTGGAGCCTCAGCAGGGGGCAAGAAATGCGGAGGCTGCCACGTCAACCCCCAGCTCACCAAACGTCCGGCCGCTGCAGTCTGCCTCCACCGCTGCCGAAGGCCTCCCGCCGGTGACGATCCCCCTGATCTCCCCGCCTCCGAGCTGGCCGCGTCTCCCGTCAGGCCGTTTTCAAAAGTGACTCAGCAGGTCTGGAGTGGGATGTCGGTTTCTCTGCCTTTGCCCTGCTCCGTTCTCGTTGTTCTTCCGAGTTGTGTGGATCTTTTTGGCTCCACACTGTCCCAGGGAGCTTCACGGACCTCTCCCTGCGGTTCCCTGCTGTTCCTCTTTGCTGCTTCTGTAGCGTTCTATCCCTCTCTCACTAGACGCTCCCTCACAGCCTTCCTCCTACGTCGGCCATCTTCGCTCTCTAAGATTTGTTTTTTTTGAAAATCAGAATACAGAGAGGAGAGACAGAGAAAGATCTTCCATCCACTGGTTCACTTCCCAAGTGACCACAACGGCTGGAGCTCAGCCAATTCAAAGCCATGATCCAGGAGCTTCTGGGTATCCTCTGCAGGTGCAGGGTCCCAGTGGCTATCCTTGACTGTTTCCTCAGGCCACAAACAGGGAGCTGGAAGGGAAATGGAGCAACTGGGTTAGGAACCAGCACTCATATGGGATTTTCATGCATGCAAGTGGAGGACTTACACCACTAAGCTACTGTGCCAGGCCCAAGCAGGAGTTTTGATTTCAAAAATTGTAGAGAGAAGAGTTAAAATTGATGAAGAATTTCATATATCAAGTTGACGTAGTAATTCCCAGTGTCTGGGTTTCTCCCTACTTCATTGAACCACATGTAAAGTGAAGAATGTAATATAATTAAACAGTGTTATATAACAGTGCAAACACAGTAACTTCTGTTAAGTTTAGAAAGGAAGTGAGATGTGCAAATACAGATAAGGCATAAAGGAAATAAAAGTAATAAGTGGATTAGGAAACTTTACACTATCAGTTATTGCTATTTAAAGCTCTCAACACTGGTTTCACTGATTTTTTTTTTTCTTTTAAGCCTGGGCACAGGTCTGAAAGCATAGCAATTATCTCCCTGTATAGACAATTAATTAGTGCTAGAGAAATGCATAATGGCTTGCTGGGAATCTGACTATGGCTGTCCAAGTGGAAACGTTGTAGAGTTATATAGCCTGATGTTCTATTTATGATTTTTGCAGCAGACAATTTTTTTTAAGGCTGTGTAACATTTTTATTATCCATACAGTCTTATTTACAGTCAGGTTGGGTCCTGAATTCCAAGGAAAATCATTAATTGATAGGAACATTTGGGTGTAGCCAG
Organism: Ochotona curzoniae; assembly: GCF_017591425.1. Lineage (NCBI taxonomy): Eukaryota > Metazoa > Chordata > Mammalia > Lagomorpha > Ochotonidae > Ochotona > Ochotona curzoniae. The sequence continues at coordinate 1,351 of NW_024466388.1, read as the reverse complement.
GCTCATGTTACTGGAATGGATGTCACTGCACATCTGAGTGTTTTCAAGGGTGGAACCTTCAGAAATAAGATGAGAATGGGTGAGTCATTCACTGGGCAGGATAGGATACACTGTACAGGATGTTTCAATTATGTATCAGGTGATAGGATTTTTTTCTCAGAATTCGAGATCTGTGTCTGTTACATGAGTCAGTAATACCTGTTTGGGACATGGTATAACATCAAGTAAGCACAAGGGTTTTATGCCGATACTACATTCCAGTGTATATACATACTGACAAAAAGTATTAGGAGTTACAGCATGAAATTTGAAAATACAGCCAATCTTGTGCTGTTATAAATGCTAGTGCTTCACTGGAGTGTCATATTGTTCATCAATAACAATAAGATGTTGATGGTGCGACAAACATCACTATGTGGCCTAGGATATGCAGGAGGCATTTCCTTAATAAGATCCCCAAAATGTATTCTTGTAGTTGTGATCCCCAAAGCTGCTAGGTCAGGGAGAATAGCTTGTGAGAGATCACCCCTGGATCTCTGCCTGCTACCTGGTGGGAGTGATTCATGGCCTACCTGCCCATGACCTGATGCACAACCTCCAAGTGTGCATGAAAAAGATAATTTGTGACATGATTGGAGGATTTAAAGGGATAGACACGCCTTTTGGCCAATTACAGTGTCATTGTTGGGTGGGAAGACTGCCAGAGACAGCCCTTTTGCCTAATCTATATAAACTGTATTGGCTTTACAGTAAACAGACTGCTCACCAGACTGCCCCCAGTGGTTCTGTGGCTAAAGAACACTATCACCTCACCCCTATGTGATCTTGGGGCCTGCTGGCAGGAAAAACACTCAAAAATATCTGTTCTCAGATAGTTGTGAGGTGCTATTTAGAGCCAGATGACTGATTCTGTATTTAGTGTCATCACGCAGAAACAAATACTAATAGGCAACACCTGGGATATTATTCATGGCCAAAGAAGGAGCTAAGCCTCCTGGATGAAGTGTCTTGTATTTTGTCTGGTTGGTGAAGGTTGGTGGTAAGTGCATAGGTAAGAATGCTCATAACTCATGCATTTACATCTCCAAGCCAGCACTAATAATTGAGAGCTGGCAAGCTTACTGTACCAGAGTTACATTGTGTAAGCCAGCAGGTGGCTTGCATGCATGAATCTCTGTGTCTGTGCACACAGGTGTGCCTGTTTGAATGTGTCCATGCACCTGTGCATGTGTGCGCTTGACATTTGAGCTATGAACGTCTGTCAGGGTTGGCCTAAAGAAAAGAAGTGAGCAATGTTGAGGAAATGGGGTTGTGTGCAGCTCCTCTGCATGACTATGTGAAATCACAGCCA